>NC_079221.1:25494427-25636927 GCF_029633865.1 Lampris incognitus
AATGGCAGTTGGACTATATTGTTCTGATGTGTCTCTTTTTTCACATTTTCAGTATTGATTTATTTATTTTATTTAACAAGACAAGTCAGTAAGAACAAATTCTTCTTTACAATGGCAGCCTGGCAAAAGGCAAAGCCTCTTGAGGGAAAGGGGTAGGGTCTAAAAGAAATGTCAAAAGTTTAAAAAGACAGCAGCATCCAAAAATTTCTAACACATCCACTACTTACATACAGTCACAACAAGCATTACATATAAAAACAAGCATTACATAAATGACATGCAATCTAGCACAAAAACATTGAGCAGGTAGCTAGCAGACAACATCAGGCAATACAACAACAGAACAAGAGTAGCATACACAAACAGGCAAAGCAAAACAGCAGAGGCAAGAGAGCAATGATATGCAGCAGACAGAATAAAGGTTAGGGGACATTAGTTGTACAGAAACAACTGCATGTATGAGTGAAAATTTCCATAATCGATCCCTTAAAAGCTGATATATGCAGATCATAAGTAGATTTCCATACCAGATCAGTCGAGACCCAGGTTACCAATGACCGCCACCAGTACTGTTGGCCAGCAGGGTGCAGGTGGAAACTATGCTACTGTTGAGTGAGGGAGAAGGTGAGGGGAAGGCATGTCCAGAGGCAGTGGGAGAGGAGGAAGTGTAGGAGTGTGGAGGTAACAGGCAGAACTTTGAAAGTTGGCACGATGACTGGCAAAGAGAGAGACCTGGCTGATATGATGGAGAGAAGGAAGATAGATGTATTGTGTGTGCAAGAGACCAGGTGGAGAGGGAGTAAGGCCAGGTGCGTTGGAGGTGGGTTCAAACTCTTCTACCATGGTGCAGATGGGAGGAGAAATGGGGTAGGGGTAATTCGAAGGAAGAATATGTCAAGAGTGTGTTGGAGGTGAAGAGATGTCGGACAGAGTTATGAGTATGAAGCTGGAAATCGAAGGTTAGTTGATGAATGTTATCAGCGCAAAACCTGTTCCAACTCCTCCCCTCTGGCAGGCACTACAGAGCATTGTACTCAGAAACAACCAGATATAAAATCAGTTTCTTTCCGCAGGCTGTCATTCAAATGAACGCTTAACACTGTCAACTGAATCCAACCATTTTGTGTATACTATACTGTACATTGTACGTATACTGCTACGCTCTGTCATGTCCATGTCCATTTACCTCAGGCATGTTTGTAAGTAACCTGCTAACATCCATTCAGCATCTCTGATATATTCTCTGCACCACTGCACCTTTTTTTTTGGGGTCTCCCCAATTGTACCCGGCCAACTACCCCGCTCTTCCGAGCCATCCCAGTCGCTGCTCCACCTCCTCTGCTGATCTGGGGAGGGCTGAAGACTACCATGTCTCCTCCAATACATGTGGAGTCGCCAGCCGCTTCTTTTCACCTGACAGTGAGGCATTTCACCAGGGGAACATAGCACGTGGGAGGATCACGCTGTTCCCCCTCCCCCCTGAACAGGCGCCCCGACCGACCAGAGGAGGCACTAGTGCAGCAACCAGGACACATACTCATATCCGACTTCCCTCCTGCAGACATGGCGAATTGTGTCTGTAGGGATGCCTGACCAAGCCGGAGGTAACACGGGGATTCGAACCGAAGATCCCTGTGTTGGTAGGCCATGGAATAGACCGCTATGCTGCCCAGACGCCCACCATTGCACTTTATCACCTCTTCTTTTGCCTGTATAAGTCAATCCTTGTGTATATCTCTGAAGATTATTGTGTTGTAGTGTTGTTAGTCTATGTTAAGTACACTGAGAGCCACGACACCGGAGTCAAATTCCATGTATGTGCAAACCTACATGGCCTGTACTGCTACACCCAATGTGACTCTTGTCCTATATTGGGTTTTTACAGCCAGCTAAACTCTCCCTTGCATCATATACTCCAAGGAACAGACCAGTGTTGTATATGGATGGGATTTAATAACAAGGAAGTGTGAAAAGATATTGCCACTCAAAGGGGTAGAAACTAGGTGATAGCTAATGATGGAGCATGAATATTGCTGTGTTGTCACACCATTTTCTTGTTGTCACAGGAAAAGGAAGTAGCTGAAACTGTAGTATTAACTATGCCGCTAGAAGGCAGGACTCAAGATAATGGAACTACTCCCCTAGCGGCAGGGAGGCTCTAAAAAGAAAGGAAATCCTTCCATTACATGACCAATAAACATGATTCTCATTCTGATTCATATGCCCCACAAGTTGGGTGTGAGATAGAAAAGAAAGAAGAATTCTGGAGTGAGTTGGATAAAATGGTGGAGAGTATACCCAAAGAGGAGAGAGTTGTGATTGGAGCGGACTTCAGTGGGCATGTTGGTGAAGGGAACAGAGGTGATGAGGAGGTGATGGGTAGGTATGATATCAAGGAGATGAATGCGGAAGGACAGATGGTGGTGGATTTTGCAAAAAGGATTGAAATGGCTGTGGTGAATATGTATTTCAAGAGGGGAGAGGAACACAGGGTGACGTACAAGAGTGGAGGAAAGTGCACACAGATGGACTACTATATCTTATGCAGGAGACATGATCTGAAAGGGATTGGAGACTGCAAGTTGGTGACGAGAACATAGCTAGACCGCATCGGATGGTGGTCTGTAGAATGACTTTGGAGATCAGGAAGAGAGTGAAGGCAGAGCCAAGGATCAAGTGGTGGAAGTTGAAGAACGAAGGCTGTTGTGCGGAGTTCAGGGAGGAGTTAAGATAGGCACTGGGTGGTAGTGAAGAGTTGCCAGATGGCTGGGCAACTACTGCAAAAATAGTGAGGGAGACAGCTAGGAAGGTACTTGGTGTGTAATCTGGACAGAGGAAGGAAGACAGGAGACTTGGTGGTGGAATGAGAAAGTACAGGAAAGTATAAAGAGGAAGAGGTTTACAAAGAAGACGTGGGATAGTCAGAGAAATTAAGAAAGTAGACAGAAATACAAGGAGATGCAGCGTAAAGCGAAGAGAGAGGTGGCAAAGGAAAAGACATATGGCGAATTGTATGAGAGGCTGGACACTAAGGATGGCGAAAAGAACTTGAACCGATTGGTTAGACAGGGACCGAGCAGGGAAGGATATGCAGCAGGTTAGGGTGATGGAGGATATAGATAGAAATCTGCTGACAAGCGAGGAGAGTGTGTTGAGAAGGTGGAAAAGAGTACTATATATATATATATAGCGTTTTTTATTTTGTTTTTTTGGAAACCGTCAATGGTGTTGATAAAAGTGCTCAACCAATATGAGGAGCGGAATATTAAGATAGATGTAGGGAAAAAAATCCCTTAATTCATAGCAGTACAAGCCTGTTTCGTGCGTCGCACACTCATCAGCTGAACTCAGCATTAGCAGCTGATGAGTGTGCGACGCACAAAACAAGCTTGTAGTGCCATGTATTAAAAGGTATATATATATATATAAGGCTTGAGTATTGCATTTTTTAGGATTTGTTTACGATTGAGCTGAACAGGCTATTTAGCAGAGCAATTAGTTTGAACACAGGCAATAAAACAGTGATCGCTAATATTGCAGAACACACCAGACTGGTAAATATGAGGGGACTTGGTGAAGATTACATCAATCAACGTGGCCTTTTCAGGGTTTTTGGGGTCAGACCTAGTAGGGAGGGATACGATTTGATGGAGGTTTAGGGAGTCAAACTGCAGGAATACTTTGTGAGATGCCTTGAGCTTGTCTTAGTTGAGGTCACATAATAGGATGAACTCTGATCTGGTAATGGGGGCCAGGGTGCTGCTTTAAGACTGCTAGGGTGCAAGCTGGTGCTGATAGGGGCCAATAACAGCCACTGAGAATGAGTTGCTATTTGATAGCTTGATGTTAAAACTAATAAATCACACTTTTTTGGGATGGATTTCACTAGAGAAATAGAGCACTGAAGGTGTTCTATGGTAAAAATTCCATCTGTTTGTGTATGCTGACTCTTATACTGTAAATGCAGATATATAACTATAAACTTCTCTCCCAATGAACAAGTCTATTAGAATAGACCCAACTGAAGAATGAATGAAGGATGTGGGGGGTAACTGCAAAAAAGATAGGGTTCAATGGGTTGTGCCAGATCCATATGTAGTTTAGGATATTTTGTCATTGAAATAGAAAGGTTAAAAAAGGTATGCAAATGAATGGGCAGGATAAGGGTTCAGGGACGTTCATCAGGTGCAATTGAACATTGAGTAAATGGGCACAACAAAGCCATGACAAAGCGATTCTTCCACACTGTTTCAAACCAAAGAAAATCCCAATTTAAAAATCCAGGATTTCGGTTTGGTGTATATTGGCTATATTTATCTGTGTATCTTTCTGTGTGTCAGTCTGTCGATCTGCGTGTCTGTCATCGTCTCTGTGTGTTGTTATGGCAGGCTCTATGCCCATCTGTCTTTCTTTGCAATAGGGAAAAACATGGCAGTTGTGTAGTATTGCAACATCATATCAGTTGAGCAGAGTTATGTTAATGTTAGGAAAAGGGTAATTCAAAAAGTTAGTCATCACCAGTTTCTGTTGCAGAGTGGATTCAAATTTGAATTACAGGCATTACTCAGCCATACAACTTCTCCATCTCTGGCCAGTATGATGTATTCTCACTCACTGATGTCTGTATGACTGATGCCCACATAAAAAATCTGCTGCACAAATACAGAACACACTGTTCAAGAAGGCAGACTCCTGTAAACATACACTCATCAAAAACATCAGCTATCTGATGAGATATATCTACATAATGTGAACTTAACATCTTTATTTTCCTCTTCCAGTTCATCCTGCAGCCACTTCCTGAAGACCACCCGCGCATATGCACCAGTCCCTGCATAGAAGACTTTGATAGGCTATCGTTTGTCAGTGAAAACAAAGATGTCCAGGGAGCATGAAAATTAAAACCTGCTGAGTGCATCCTGTCCTCTGTGTGGCTGAGGTCCCTCAGACCAAGCATAGGCGTCTTTACCAGTCCTTTTCAGTACAAGCTCCTCCTTTTTACCCACGCTACGTCTCACATGAACTTGGACGAACCTGTACCAGCTGTTTTCACTGGATGATATTCTGCATTTTTCAAAACTTTTTCATCAACATTTCTTGAAGCAAACATATTTTGTTTTTCTTTTCATTTTTCAGTATTAACATAAAACCTGCTTGGGGTTATGTATATTAAGTCCCATTTATTTCAGTTTGTGAGTTTACTACATTACAGAATAACTATTGGCTTGATTGATACAAAAAGGAGAAATGGTCTCATGAGATTTTGGACAAAATTGAGCCAAAAGTGAATTTTAATTATTACTTGGTCAAATTGTTCTCCTTATGTCAAACTATGGCCAACATTTTCATTATAATGGTTTAGAAGTTTGTCGTAGATTTTTGCTACCATACAGTGTGTTACTTTGTGTGCATGTCTCAGTAGTTATAGCAGCACTGCTCATTTGGAGTTTCAGTAACATAAAGCATTTTTGTATTAGAGAAACTGCATGACACTCGTCTCAACCAAGGAGGCCTATCTTTTTAAAACACGGATACTCTGAGAAGCAGATTTCAAATTAATTGTACTTCATGTTACTTGCTAATTTAGTGCTGTGGTCATCTGAGAAAAGTTACTGTGCCAACGACGGTTGAAGAGTCAATGTTGAAAAGGATGTAGGTTTGAAAAAATAAGAAATTGACTTGTGCCCATACTGTTCATTTGTTTCCTTTGTAACTATTTGAAAGAAGACCCCTTTGCGTTATCAAAGGTCTTTTCTCACTGTGGGAATGTAAAAACCCTCTGAGACGAGGCTATATGAAAGAATGAAGTCCACTTTACTTTGTCATTGTACAGGTTACATGGAAATTTGTCTTCTACATTTAACCCATCGTATAGGAACAGTGGGCAGCTGTGGTGCAGCGCACTGAGTCCTACTGCAGTTCTTTTTCATATTGCCTTGGTCAGGGGCACAGATCAAGGCATGCATGTCAGGATATTAATCCTATCATGCATGCCTTTTTGATAATATATAGATAAACTCTTCTTTTGAATCCGTCCCACATACTTTGTTTTCCCTATTTCACCTTGTGCCTCTTCTTCAAGTTCCTCTCTTATTTTGACCTTTGCCCATTATTGACATTGATGTTGGCTTCAACATTTTCTTCCTCAAGTCTCCGACTGGGCTGTGGTCACTGAGGGTTGTTCTGGCTCTGCCAAGTGCATGTGAGAATGTGCAGAGAATTACAGATTATGTGTACGAATACTAACTTTTTCATACATGCTGCGGTGTTTGTATTTTTTTAGATTTTTCAAGGTGGTAAAACTCCCAACAAAGCATTAAATGTGAAATACGAGAATGAGATGAATGGTTTCTTCAATCCCAGAAAGTTGAATCACTTCATCTGGACGCAAGGTTTAGTGCAGCGGTTCTCATAGTGTGTGGCGCCTGACAGTAATCAACCAAAAACCAAGTTAAGAAATTATTATGAAGCTTATCTTACTTTTGTACTGTTGGGTTCACAGTGAATGTGGTGGGAGATGGAGGCGAGACCAGAGTATATGTCTGAAAACTCTGGCAGCTGATACTATGAGACCCAACAAATTAAGAAAGACACTTAGAATGGGCGTCCGGGTAGTGTAACGGTCTATTCCGTTGCCTATCAACACGGGGCTTGCTGTATCGCATCCCCGTGTTACCTCCGGCTTGGTCGGGCGCCCCTACAGACAATTGGCCGTGTCTGCAGGTGGGAAACCGGATGTGGGTATGTGTCCTGGTCGCTGCTATAGCGCCTCCTCTGGTCGGTCGAGGTGCCTGTTCGGGGGGGAGGGGGAACTGGGGGGAACAGCGTGATCCTCCCACGCGCTATGTCCCCAGTGTCGGCGCTACGGGGGGGGCATTGGCCGGGCCTCGCCCCCCCAAATTAAAGTTGTGCCCCCCCGCCAATTACCCAGTGATGTGAAAATTAGTACTTAAACATCATGTAAAAATTAAAATTAATTAATGCACATAGCACATTGAAATACATAATCAATAATAATAATAATTAATGCAATAAAATGCTTAAATTTCGTGATTGTGGAGGAGCGGGGTTAACAGGACACCGGAGCGGAACATCAGCGGGTGATTTTGTCCATTCAGGTGGTAATTGCGTGTGACACACAGGAAAAAGATACTTTAAAAACGTGGCAAAATCGACTGAGCTAGCTAGCTAACTGTAAAATCATGATGGATATAAGAAAATGGCTCTCTCGTGGTACAAACAACAAGTCTACACCAGCAGAAAGAGAAAGGACAGGTGCTGCAACAACACGCGATCTGCTTGTAGCGTCTGTGCGCGAATGGAAAACAACGGGGGAAAAGAGCAGAGCACAAGTAAGGATTCTAAGCGCACATTCGAAGGTTAATTAGCAAATAATTAATAAAAAAATTCACAATCAAAGAATATTCAAATATAGAATGTAAATTTGACAGCCCCCCCCCCCCCGTGAAAACCGTAGGCCCGGCCGTCAGATTTGTTCTGGCGCCGACACCGTATGTCCCCCTGGTGAAACTCCACTGTCAGGTGGAAAGAAGTTTCTGGCGACTTCACGTGTATCGGAGGAGGCATGTGGTAGTCTGCAGCCCTCCCCAGGTCGGCAGAGGGGGTGAAGCAGCGACCGGGATGGCTCGGAAGAGTGGGGGGAGAGACACTTGGAGACATTACACCCCAGTCACGTCAATAAGCCACTCGAGTTCTTTCAGCGAAAACTTGGTGCACACCGTCAGCAGGAACATTGCTTTGTAAAAGCTGCACCAGTGAACAACGAAGTAGAGCACTGCGCGGAACTGTTCTCTTAATCCCGCCCCCCCTGGATTTCTGACCATTACCGCCCGCAACCGCAATGTGCTTGTCCACTCCCGCCCGCTCCCGCAAACATTCTGACCATTCAGGCCCGCACAGGGGAATTCCATTTACTTTGTATCTTCTCTCGTCACGCAGGGTAAACACGTTATTTCACTTTGTACTATTACTAAAGGGATGCATACCTGTCGGTAATAACGGAGCGAAATTACGTTCGAGTGCATAATTACATTGATACTATTGCATAATTACTGCTCTTCAGTGCAATAAGTACACCTATTCCAGGGCTACATTAAACTGTATTTATTTGAATTATTATTTTAGAACCTATGTTGTTTGTTTTGCTGAGGTCGTTTTACATTTCCCTGTGTCTTAACGCACTGATCAGGAGTTCTCCTCTGCATTCCTACATGACACTGATGTATCAAACATATTGTAACGGGTCGGACCCTTTAGTCGACTGGTTAACGTAGTCGCCCGTGGTGCGGGAAACATGGGTTCACGTCCCAGCTGCGGCGGTTCCCAGACTGCCCCCCCCCCAAACTCGCTACATTGCCCCCCTCCCTCGGCAAGCGCGTCCGCGTACATCCCACCTCTGACATCAATGTAGCGAGTTCGGGGGGTGGGGGGCAGTCCGGGAACCGCCGCTGCCGGGACGCGAACCCATGTTTCCCGCACTACGGGCGACTACGTTAACCAGTCGACTAAAGGGCCCGACGCGTTAGCCAAGGGCTACCGAGCCTATTCATTCGTGATCGTTACATTGCCCCCTTCCTTCGGGAACGGCGTCCCCGGCCGGGCTGTCACAGCCGGGGCGCGAACTCGTGTATTCCGCACCGCGCGCGACAACATTAACCAGTCGACTAAAGGATCCGACCCGTTAGCCAAGGGCTACGCGAGTCTATTTATCCGTGCACGCTACACTAAAAGGGTCCGACCCGTTACCCAAGGGCTGACGCGTCTATTATTCGTGTACGTCACACTAAAAGGTCCGGCCGGGATGCCCCCCGGATTCGCTACATTGGTGTCAGAAGTGGGATGGTGAGACTGTGAGGCCATCGGAAGCGCATGCGCCCAGTGGCGTGAAGGAGCTGATATGCTTAAGCGCGGGGACACGCTTCCCGAAGGGGGGGGGGTAGTGTAGCGTGCACGGATAAATAGACTCGCTTAGCCCTCGGCTAACGGGTCGGATCCTTTAGTCGACTGGTTAACGTTGTCACGCGCGGTGCGGAATACACGAGTTCGCGCCCCGGCTGTGACGGTCCGGCCGGGGACGCCCTTCCCGAAGAAAAGGGGGGTATGTAATGATCACAGATGAATAGGCTCGGTAGCCCTTGGTTAACGGGTCGGACCCTTTAGTCGACTAGTGTTGTATTCTGGTAAGAATACAAATGAGGACGGCTGTAGCATTCGTAGGTTTATTCACTTTATTTTCTTCTTCTTTTAGTATTTCCGGCAAGAACCATATTACCGTGCAACAGCATGTTATAACATGATAATATAATCAGGAATATATCTGTGAATGTTCTCATTCATCCAGGTCATGTTTATCCAAAGGAGTTGAATCAAGTGCAACTGGACTTGGTATATATCCGTGAAGACGTTTCGCCTCTCATCCAAGAGGCTTCATCAGTTCGTGCCTTTCTGACTAGACCAAGCTAGTCTGACTGGCTGGTGATGAGACTCAGAATTTATCCTCTTGGAGTCGTTGTCAGAGCTATAGATGTCCATGGCTCTTTGTGTCCCGATGTTTACCAACGCCCGTCGCTAACAGAGCCATCGATATGAGTGGCTCTTTTGTGTACCGATGTTTGGCCGCGCCCGTCGCCATCGGAGCTATTGATTTGCATTTGTTTAGCAGCGACGGTCGTTGGGGGTGTTAGTTTCGACTTCATTATTCAGTGGTCATGAGTCGTTGGAGCCGTTAGTGACCGACTGTTGTTCTTGGAGGCTCCGATGACGACGGGCACTCGATTCAATTCTTTCGGATAACCATGACCTGGATGAATGAGAACATTCACAGACATATTTCAGACCACTTGCTGTAATAATCTATCAGAGTGACTGCAACGTGACAGTCCAAGGGCGCCTTGTCAAAGGGCCCCACCATATCTATCGCTACCTTCTCCCACGCGCCACTAGGGTAAGGCACAGGCTGCAGTGGGGAGGTGTGTGTAACTGCAGACTTGTCATGTGACTGGCATGTGATGCGTGCTTTGATAGCAGACTCAACCTGGGAGTCCATGCCAGGCCACCAATATACTTCTCTAAGTCTCTATTTTGTCCTCACTATTCCCTGGTGTGTGTCGTGGGCCAGGGAAATCAGCCTAGGCTGGAGACTGTCTGGGACCAGAAGCCAGTCTGTGCCCCGCACAACACATTCATCCTGTAGGGAAAGCTTGTTCTGTAGCTTGAAAAATGGCTGCAGGGCCGGATCTAAGCTCTTGTCTGTATTAGGCCATCCGGAGTTGAGTAGCTCACGCAGTTTCTGTTGCACAGGACAGGAAACACATGCAGCCTTGAACTCAACTGCAGTGATAGCTGAAAGGGTAGAGGTTAGTGCTACCACTTCCACATCATCCTCTAGGCTAGACTCTGAGCTCGGCAACGGAAGTCAAGACAAACAGTCAGCTGTGACATTCTCTCGACCGGGCTTGTACTGGACGTCATAACTAAATGGTAGTAGTCTTGCAGACCACCTGGCTATGCCCATACCTGCTCTACCCAGACCTTTTGAGGTAAGTAGTGTTGTCAGTGGGCTGTGGTCTGTGCGTAGGGTGAACTGTCTCCCCCACAGATATGTTCTCCACTTTTCTGTCACCCACACGCACCCTAGTGCCTCTTTCTCCACTGTAGAGTATTTTCTCTCTGCCTGGGAAAGTGTGCGTGAAGCAAATGTCACTGTCTTTTCTGAGCCATCAGGGTATAGCTGAGTTAAGGACCCCACCTAGACCATAGTCTGATGCGTCCATAGTAACAACAGTGGGCAGCTTCGGATCAAAGAGGGCAAGAGCAGGGCTATCGACTATGAGTCCTTTAACAGCCTCAAAACTCCTCTGAGCCTCAGGTGTCCACCTAAAAGTACCTGACTCACAGTGTAAGGCTCTCGGGGGCTCAACCACAGCAGCATACCCTGGGATGAATTTCTGGTACCATGCTGTAAGGCCTAGAAATGACCACAGAGTGATCAGGTCTATAGGAGGAGGTGCTTGGGATACTGCAGTAACATGTGACGCGTCAGGTTGTATTCCTTTCGCCACATAGTATGCCTCAAGAGTGTGAGCTCTGCCTTTCTAAAGTGGCACTTTGCAGGATTCAACTTGAGTCCTGCCTCATCAATGCATCGGAGCACAGCCATCAGGTTTTTGTCATGCTCCTCAGCTGTTGTGCCTGAGACTATGATGTCATCAAGGTAACACTGGATCCCTGACTGACCTTTGAGGACCATCGACATCATGCATTGGAAACAGCTAGATCCAGACGCCAGCCCATAAGGCACTATTTTGTAGCGGAACAGTCCATCATGTGTGATGGATGCAGTTAAGCTACAGCTGTCCTCGTGCAATGTGACCTGGTGGTAAGCACTCTGAAGGTCTAATGTAGAAAATAGTGTTGCACCCCTCAACTCTGTATACATTTCCTCCATGTGGGGTAGTAGAAAGCCATCAACCACCACTGCCTTGTTAGGCTCTCTCAGATCTACACAAAGTCGAATACCTCCATCTTTCTTTTTGGTAACAACTATGGGTGAGATCCATTCAGAAGACTCCACTGGCTCTATTATGTCCTGCTCTACCAGTTTCTTTATCTCATCGGAGACTGCTTCACGTACAGAGAATGGTATCCTATGCAGCTTCTGATGTACTGGCTTAACGTCCTGGCGTACGTTAACGCGGCGAGGGAACTCTTTAGCACACCCGAGTGTTTTTTTTTCTTCATTTTTTACATGTTCAACAGTAGCATCCGTCTGGCTTCCTGCACGGAGCAGAAGTGACATGACCATCTAGTAGTTCCATGTGTAATGCAGAGAATAAGTCTCTCCCTGATACGGCTGAACCTTGTTTCACAGTGTAAAGCCCCGTGTCAGTGTAACGGTCACCAAATGCTACGTTTGCTTTTAAGCGTCCATCGAGGAACTGTATTTCCCCTGTAGCTAACAAGTCCAAGCTTTGGTTCAGTGAGGGAACCGCCAGGGAAGAGTCGTGACTAAGTCGTTCTGGGTAGGATCGATACAGCTGAGCCCGTGTCTAGCATGAATTCAATGTCCTGCCCCTCTCTCTCTTTTGTGCAAACTTGAACTGTACACATTATCTTGTTAGCATCACGTGTAGCATCAACCTTCATCACAGTATTGTCTACCTTCCCCACCGTATCATCAACTTCCAGCACAGTAACTTCAGGAAGTTATTTCACTCACATGCTTAGAGCCCCTACATACTTTTGCGAAATGTCCCTTCTCTTTGCACTTGTTGCATGACGCATCTCTTGCAGGGCAGCCCTCGAAGTTGGCAGTGTGCTGAGGAGGGCCACTTCTGTAGCATGTCTGTCCTTTCGTTGACTGGGAAGGCACGGGCTGTGGGGGTGTAGCGTTATCCCGGCCCCGCTCGATCTTGTGCTGGCGCGGTCTCGTACAAGAGTAGCTGGCTGACGACAAAATGGCGGACCTCCGCAAGGAGAGGCTAACGAGTCGGACCCTTTAGTCGACTGGTTAACGTTGTCGCCCACAGTGCGGAATACACGAGTGGCAACACACGAATTGATCATCAGTTGATTGAGGGCGTGCGAATAGCCACAGAGCAACATAACCAGAGCGTTAAAAAACAAAAACAAAACAGGGACGTGTTAAAGAGACTCGTGGACGACGTCGTTGTGTACCTCGGAACCCAGGAGCAGGCATTCCGGGGACACTCAACGGGGGGAAGGATCGGACGATCGTGGTGATTATATTGAGCTCGTCAACCTACTCCGGAAATATGATGAGAGGCTAGCCCATCATTTGGAGACGTGCAGTCTTTTCTGGCATGTCAAGCCACATCCAAAATGATCTGATGGAATCTGTGGGGAATGTGCTGCTGAATGAAATAAAATCTGAAATCAAAGACGTACGCTTTGTAGCGATACTAACTGATGAAACCACCGATGTGTCCAACTTCGCCCAACTTTCTGCAGTCTGGAGGTACGTTACCAAATAGGGTGTGTGTTTGTGTGTGAGTGAGTGAGGGGTGCGAGCGTGTCATTTGCAGGGGTGGGAGGAAGTTGTAGTGGGCGGGCGGTCATTCGTGCGTGCGTGCGTGCCCGGGGTGGGGTTGGGGACGAGGTAGCATACCCAGCTTCAAAGGTCACCGCTCGCCACTGCAGTTAAGGTCAAAATTATTAACCCCAAGCAGTGGCGATGCTAGGGTCTGTTGGGGCCCCCAACCAGCGTTCATCGCCATTATGTTATAAATAATCTTGACACTTAGTTTAGCATGTAGCCCTCCCCGCCTCCCCCTCTTCTGTTTACGTTCCCTGCCTGTTGGAATGAAATGTGTCACACCAGAAGAGAGCAGGCAATGCACGTGCAACGAATGCCATGGGGCCCTTACAAGGGAGGTTTCCTACTGTGATGTCATGTCATTGCAAATCGTCCATTGGTTGTTTAAGGCAGAGGGGGTTGCGGTCACTGCTTTGGAGCAAATTCTGTCAGTCCTCGGGGGCCTCCTACTGCCTGGGGCTCCAAGCAGTTGCCTGGCTTGCCTGTTCAGAAGCTTTGGAACTATGGAACATTTCCCTAAAATTCTGCCCAATGTTTGCACCATTCATAAAACTTTACATAGTAAAACATTCATCAATATTAAGGCCCCTATTTGGTACATTTTGGAATGTAACATAAATCTTCAGGTTTGCTTTATACCAAATGTAGTGAAAATTGAGGTGGTCAAAATTATTAGCCCTATGTGATTTATTTATTTTTTTGCTTTCAAAACACACCTGAGCAATCAATCAGCTTTCAAACTACACCTGAGCAATCAATCAGCATTGAACTTTACTTAAGGGACTCCAATGAACAGGGCTAGTGGCACTTGAACACTTGATTGAGAGGGACTACTCTTAAGTTCTTGGTAAGAAGTAATTTCATCATGCCAAAAAGTAAAGAAATCAGTCTGGAACTCAAAAAGAAAATAGTGGATGCTCATCTTAAGGGGGAAGGTGATACTGCCATTTCCAAGCGTTTCAGTGTCTAGAACAGCTGTACGTTGCATCATTGCAAAGCACAAGCAGACAAATTCTGTTAGAAACAAACTTGGGCGTGGTCGAAAGTGCAAGATTTCAAAAACTCTGGAGAGGAAAATAGTCAGAGATGTCAACAACAATCCCCGGATCTCTGCCAAGATGATTGCTGCTGAACTGGCCTCTTCTGGACTTGATGTTTCAAGGAAGACTGTTGTGAGGGCCCTTCACCGTGGTGGGCTTCGAGGTCATCGTCCAAGAAAAACTCAATTTCTCACACAGCGGCACATCAAAGCCAGACTGAAGTTTGACCGTGAACATTTGAAACATGGGCATGAGTTTTGGAACTCTGTCCTTTGGTCTAATGAGACTAAACTTGAGTTGTTTGGGCACTTGGGTGTTGCTTTTGTTTGGCGAAGGAAGGGAGAGGCCTTCAACCCTAAAAACACAGTTGCCACAGTTAAACATGGTGGTGGGAACATAATGCTGTGGGGCGGTTCTGCTGCTTCAGGCACAGGGAACCTTGTTCGGGTGCATGGGATCATGAAGAAAGAAGATTATGTGGACATTTTGAAGGACAAAGTAAAGAAATCTGCTGCTAGTCTAGCTTTAGGTCGCTGCTGGGTCTTCCAGCTAGACAATGACCTGAAGCATGCATCCAAGTTGGTCCAAAACTTTTTGAAGGACACCAAAATGAAGGTCCTGGAGTGGCCCTCTCAGAGCCCAGATCTCAATCTTATTGAGAATCTGTGGCAGGAGCTCAAGGTTAATGTCCATGCTCGAAAACCATGCAATTTGGATGCGCTGGAACAATTTGCCATGGAAGAATGGGCTAAGATCCCTCAAGAGACATGTGCCAACCTAATTAGGAACTACCATAAGAGGTTGTTGTCAGTTGTGAGTCAGAAAGGTTACACTATTGTCTGTTAATTGTTAGAGGGCTAATAATTTTGGCCTTGTCATTTTTGTTTTTTCTTGTTTCAATTCAGTGCAACAGTAAAATATCTTAACCTTAGTGGAGTTTTTGTCTTTGTTCTTTTGGAAGCAATTAAACTATAAACACTTTTGGTTATGGTAATTTCCATGGAAAAGTTAAGGGTTTTGTTTGATTTCATAAAGGGGGCTAATAATTTTGACCTTAACTGTATCTCTGAAGCATTTGCAAAGGAAATGCCCCCATTAACCATCAAACTCAGTAAACATCTCATGAATCAGTTGCTAACATAAACTTTAGTTCAGGAAAAATGCAGAATATAGGGTTAGGGGTTGATTATTACATTAATTGAAGATAAATTGTATCACAATCATTACTCCTAGTATCACCCTTAGGAGCAATACAGAAATTATAATGTATTGCCCATGTAGTTTTAGAGGTAGGATTTCACAGAAATGCTAATCTACAGAGATGCAAGTTAAGAGGAAATCATCACTTTTCGCATGCTCAAGCAAATAAATCTTTAGGTAAAAGTTTTTAAGTGTTTCTGATATGTCAGGATGCTTTTCTGGGTTGCTGGTTTGCAAAAAAGCAAGGTTTAGCTTTACTGAACCAGTGCAAAAGCATCTATTTTACAATGTCAATGGCCAGCAAATGGTACTATATTTCCAGATTTATTTTTTACTGTCAATGGTGTTAGTGGCACCGTCTCGACCCAGCCCTTCACACATCTGGTACAAACAATTCATGTTTAAGTTCTGCATTTTCATTTTTATGTAGTGTGTGATTAACATCCATATACATATGCACCAAACAGTACAGACATGCATCTGCCCCATGCTATTAATCAAACTGGATATCCGCGGCTTTCTTCAGTCAATTTATGCGGCCCCTATGCAATAACAAATTTATACCTTTCAGTTCTTTGCCTATTTGAAAAAAAGTACACCCCAAGTGGGAACCATTGAGATATTCTTATTTAATTGCAGTCGATTAAATAACGGGTGGTCAATATTTCAACATCAGCTAATGTACAAACAGTACAATGTGAGAGCAGTATGTTTAAGGACAGGTGAAACTACAAAACGGTTTAAAATCAAACATCTCATGAACTGAGCTACTTCCCTTTTATCTACAATGAGCCCCTGCAAATGTGTCTGTCAGACTTTTTCAACAGCTCAAGACAACCTCATTCACACCCAGGTTGGCCAGTGGAGTATTACACAAAGCAGGAACAGCAATTTAGCTAGATACGGATGCAAATATATCATGGTATACAGATTTGAATGTATGAAATTAAACTTCAAATTGAGGTTTGGGGGTATGATTTAGACATGCATGTTTCTTACTGTTAGCAAAGGAAATAATTGAGGAAGCAATTGCAAATGATTTTTATCAGGAAGTTATTGGCCTAATTTGCCAATCCTGCTTTGTGAGATACTCCCCATATCTGTGCATTGGCTGTTAGCATAGCTGTTTCTTCTGAGGAATGAATGAAGAAGTCCACACAAAAAAATCCATCATTTAAAATTCTGTTGGTCTTTCATCTCGTTCTCTTTGTGGTAGGCAAGAGCCTACTAGCAGGGCCTAGTGAAGCTGTTTCTCACTGCAAGTAAGTCAGACACTGGCACTTGGGACTGGGTTGTAAACTGGAGCATTTAAGTCAACACCAGACAGAGTAATGCAAAGGTTTAAACTGAGTTCACAGCAGTCTTCTTCCCCACATCCTCTTATAATGCTTTGAAAATGCATTCCTTCTTTCAAACACAAAGCAGGATTATCTGACCAGGGCCAATTACAGTAGAAAAAACCTTGACACCGCAATTGATACAAAATAGTCTGCTTTTAATCTCAGTGAACATTAAAGTGTCAGTGTCTCAGTCCAGTGAGATGAAGAGGAGAACATCTATCACTATTTTTTTTTATAACTACGATAAATCTACTGTAACTACTGGCCAAAATCAATAACTAATGGGTGAATTTTGAATAATTGTTCTTAGCGAGCAGATTGCCATCCTCCTTTGAATCACCCTCAAACTGCCTCCAATTAGACCAGCCTTGAGCAGCTATATCATTAAGGGTGTGTTAGAACTGCCCTTGGTGTTCGCCAGCCTAAATACCGTGTACCATCTTTTTTACCTTTATGATTTTCAATTGTTGCCTTAGGCCAATGCCAGTGGTCCAACTATTGAGTCTTATTAAACTGAAACTGCTGCCATTCACATATTTAAAGATGCCACAACAGACTTTGTTACTAAGACCAGATATTAACACCCGGTACTTCAAAACTCCTTTTTTTTACTGTCTATAAAACAGAATCATGGGATTTGCTCATTATGAAATATGAAAGAGCACTAACCATCTCTTAATAACAATGTTTGGTTTCAAAAGATTTTTGTCCCTTCTCTGGTAGAAACAATGGACAAACAAGAAAAACTAACACTAAAAGCTCCAAACAAAAGACAGAAGTACAAGTTTGCATGATCCTGAGGCAGAACGACAGTGATCCATCTAGAAACGGGAAACTGGCTGAAATACATATGAAATTTTTTACCTAACCCTTATCTTTAAGATTTTTATTCCAGTTAAACACAAATATAAAACAGCTAAAGTTCAGAAGCTGAAAAGGGTTCCACTGTACAGCCTGTGCTTCAGGACTTCTATTCACTTTGAATTGTATTTACACAAATAAATTACTCCACTTATAAGAAATCATGTAAAGGTCAGGGAGAAAATACACAACTATGGGGCAGGTCATCAGGATCTACAAAATAACAAGCACAGGCTTTTTTTCCCCAGTTTGGCATGTCCCTATTCGCCCTTTTCCTGGTTGAGGGAGACCGCAGTGCATTTCCAAATTTGGCATGTCCAATTCTCCTGGGTTGGCCATTGCCCAACCACTATAGTAGTTGGGGAGGTCCAAAAACGTCCATGCATGTGCATCGATATATGTGGAGCCGGCCAACCGCTTCTTTTCATCTGCAGGTTTCTCCAGGAGAAGACACCCGTAGGAGTGATTAGCTGCAATGGTGAGAGAATACTCCTGCCAGCTCCCCCCCCCAGGGAGGGCTGGCAATTGCACTCCCTTCAATGCCAGGCCAAGCCAGAGGCAACACCGGGATTCAAACAGGAACGTTAGTGTTGGGATGCTAGCCCAGCAGTGTGGTGCGCCATCCAAGTGCCAACAAAATAATAATTTCTCTTTGCGACGTAATACAGTGTATCATCATGATCCATGGGGATCTGTACAGCACAGAAATAATGAACAAAAAAAATTGAAATGTATTGAAGGTGAAATGGCATTGAGCTGACAGGCTCCCCATTTCACTGCTACAAAAAAGGAATTCCCTCAATCAAAACAGACATGAGTTTAAATAAGTTAAAATGATTTCCAGAGGAAAATCTTATTAGCACTTTATAGCAAAACAGTACGCAGATGTTGCACACATTTATGGCTGGTCCAAAAGGCTAGAAGGGAATCTAGCTGATGTAGAGCAACAAAATAACAGCAGTTTGACTCATAATTAGAAATAATACAGTTACTTGTCTCTGAGCAGAGTCCCTCGACTGAGGAAAAAAAAAATCTTATCAGAAAGGACAAAAGGAGATGCAGCAAAATGAGCACCAATACATGCTGGGCGACATTGTCAGCATGACTGTTAATGCCTATATATCTGTGTGTTTGTGTGCACGTGTGGTGTGTGTGTGTGTGTGTTGTGACGGGGAGTTAAGTGACAGGATTCTATTCATAAACAGCAGATTTAAAAAACATTTCATAAAGCTGTTTGTGTACGTGTGTGTGATTTAATAGGTTTCCATTTAAAAACAGCAAATTACATTGTGCAGTTGTTTAACTATATCTTGTTGATATATTTTGTTTCTATTTCTTATTTTATCTTTTATTTCTATTTGTTTCTGTTTTTCTCATTTCTATTTGTTTCCATTTTCTTATCTTGTATCTTGTTAGTTTTTAGTTATTAGAGCGTGAGTGTCTGTAATAGAACCCAATTTCCCCTTGGGGATGAATAAAGTATTCTGATTCTGATTACAAAATATGTTCTATACCCTATTGTGTGTGCCTGTGCTTACACAGGCACACACATCTTAATGTGTGTACATGCGTATGTGTGTGTCTGTGGGGGGTGGGGGGGCACAGGATTTGTTGGTTTCTAATTAAAAACAGCAGGTTACAAAACATCTTAATAGGCAGAGGGTGTGTGGATTGCTATGACAGAGCAGTGCTGCTCTAACCCCATAAATCTTCAGTCCGGCCAAACTTGTAGACCAGAGTGCTGCAAAGGAAGGAAAGACAGGAGAAAGATTAACTGAAAATATAGAAAATCAAAATATGGACAACTACAGTTTCTAACGACCAGGAAAGACCCTCCAAGAGGTGTTTGCTGATGTTATAAGCAATCTTTGGCCTTTGGTAAAAGTGTCCTATGTTAGAGAAACCTTTAGTTTGGTTTGAATGTTCAAAGGAAGAAAAACTTCAATTTCAGTAGGCTTAAGTATTTATACTGTACAGACAGCGCATCTTAGCTGTGCTATTATTTCCATTTACATCTATAAAATGATTATTACATATTTCCTACATATGATAATTCCCCTTCATACTCTGGGTCATTTCAAATATTGAGAAAATGAAAAAAAATTGTTTTTAATTAAAATATTCTGAAAATCTTTAGCGACCATTTAGCCCTTCACTACCACTTTAGTTCTAGAGATGGAAAAACATAGCCGAAGGCACAGAATATGAGGATCATTAGTGAAAATGTATCCTTACAGATAAACGTGGCCTTTAGTTGTTTGAACATAAGCATAAAAATCTATTAAGCTGTATTCAGACACAAAGCAACTTATTTCTGCAGTTGTTAGTGTTGACAGCTCGTGGGTGGATCACCCTGCGTTTTTTCCCCCCCCTTTTTCTCCCCAATTTTACTTGGCCAATTACCCACTCTTCCGAGCTGTCCTGGTCGCTGCTGCACCCCCTCTGCCGATCTGGGGAGGGCTGCAGACTATCACATGTCTCCTCCAATACATGTGGAGTCGCCAGCTGCTTCCTTTCACCTGACAGGAGTTTCGCCAGGGGGCCGTAGCGCATTGGAGGATCACACTATTCCCCCCAGTTCCCCCTCCCCCCCAAACAGGCACCCCGACTGACCAGAGGAGGCGCTAGTGTGGTGACCAGGACACAGACCCACATCTGGCTTCCCACCCGCAGTCACAGCCAATTGTGTCTGTAGGGATGCCCGACCAAGCTGGAGGTAAAACGGAGATTTGAACCGGAATCCCCGTGTTGGTAGGCAATGGAATAGACCGCCACACTACCTGGACACCCCTGCATTTTTTTGCTTCCTCCAAGTAGCTCTGATGTGCTTTAAACATTCATAAATTCACAAGTAATTTATCAGTCCATTCATTTTTTTTGTCACCCCTCTCTTGGTCTTTTTGTTTTTTATTGTGATACTCCTGGAGCTGAACAAACAACAAATCATCCAAAGCATTTTTTTGGGGTCCGTTTTTGTCTCCAGCTGATCCATTTCATTTTTAGACAGCCAGTATTTTTTTCCCCTCAATAGGCTACTCTGTAGTTAAATAAAATAGAATACCGAGTGAACATTTCGATAGTAATAGTAGATTACAGGATATACACCATAGCTATCATCCAATCAAAGAGCTTCATCAGACCTACCCATTTTATAATATTGATATAAGAAGATAGATGGAATAGAGAAACACTTTTTTACTGGATCAGGTCTAAAGATAGAGGGTGTCATCAATTGTCATTTACTGCATCATCCTGCTTCTCGCTATGGAACCGTAAAGTGCAACCCTCTGAGACTAACTGATTTGCTATACAAACAAACATGACCCCCTAAATTCAAAAGGTTTGAGGTAGGTATTGTATATTTTAGCTCTAGTTTGCATGGGGAGTAAACATTTTGTTCTTTAACTACAATTACACAGCTGTGAATTGAGTCTCACATTATCCTCACCTGAAAAAGATGAAGGCATTCTGAAAGAAGACAGCCAAACCTGGAGCCACTTCCTTCTCTAAAAACAGAAAACAGAGTAAACACAATTAATCTGCTTCTATTTACTGGAAAATGCCATATGTTCCCAAGTAGGACGCTTCATAGACGTCTTTCCAAATTTCAGTGAGAAGGAAATGACAGCAGCTTTGACGTAGCAAAACAGGAGGAATGCAAATGAGAAAATTACCGAAATTAAAAAAGTGAAGCCCCTATAAAAACTCTTATTCCACTATAACTAACATTACATTTCATAGATCTCTGGTGAAATTACTTTTGTTTACGCTAAGGTTCAGCTAGCGCACAATGCCTTGGGGAGCTGGTGAGGACTCAGTTTTTTGCTCAAAACATACAAACAGGGTGGATGCTTGCCACGGCAGGGTCGTGTCTCTCACTACGGTTCCCTGCTGGCTCTGACATGGATTATATTGTGCAGCCAATACATGAATGGAGGAGACAGTAGCATTAATGTTATAAAAAGATTAATGTTATAAAAAATTGTGGCACGGTGGTGCAGTGGTTAATGCTGTCACCTCACAGCAAGAAGGTCCTGGGTTCGAACCCTGGGGTTGTCCAACCTTAGGGTCATCCAAGGTTGTCCGCTGTGTGGAGTTAAATATTTAGATCAGTGAATCCTGCTTCCTGAGATTGCTGATATTTTGGGAAGGAATTACTGCCGAGTAGATTATTTTCAGGGGAATTGAGCGGAATTTCCTACTTCACAACCGATATCAATTGATATGAAGTTCACATAGACTTAAAAAATTCTGACAAACTCCTCACACTCCTTTCCAGTTTTCCTGCCTATTCAGTAGTTGTTAATATTGTCCTTTCATTATTGTCACGCCATTTTAGTTGCATTAACGTTAATGTTAACATTCTCTAATGTAACAATTTTATAAATTAGTGACCTAAATGCAGGACCTAAATTATTTTCTTTGGTGGCCTTACTCCACCATCATATAGATTCTCTTAATTATCTCCCTGGATTTTAGTGAGGGTGACAACAATACTGCTGTAATGTTATTCATTCATTCATCTTCAGCCGCTTCTCCAGGGTCGGGTCACAGTGGCAGCAAGCTAAGTAGGGTACTCCAGATGTCCCTCTCCCCAGCAATGACCTCAGGCTCCTCCTGGGGGATTCCAAGGCATTCCCAGGTCAGATTGGACATGTAGTCCCTCCAGCAAGTTCTGGGTCTACCCCGGGGTCTCCTCCAAGTTGGCCGTGCCCGATAAACCTCCAAAGGAAGGCGCACCCAGGAGGCATCCTAATCAGATGCGCAAACCACTTCAACTGGCTCCTTTCGATGCAAAGGAGCAGCGGCTCTACTCCGAGCTCCCTCCGGATGTCTGAGCTCCTCACCCTATCTCTAAGGCTGAGTCCAGACACCCTACGGAGGAAACTCATTTCAGCTGCTTGTATCTGCGATTTCACCCTTTCAGTCACTACCCAAAGCTCATGACCATAGGTGAGGGTTGGAACGAAGACTGACTGGTAAATTGAGAGCTTTGTTTTCTGGCTCAGCTCCCTCTTCACCACAACGGTTCAGTACAACATCCACATTACTGCTTGTTACGACCCTCGGTCTGGAGAGGGTGCAACTATTAGTGTACTGAGTAACAGTGAGGTGAGGGTGCAACACAGTGAGACAAACGTATAGATATAATAAATATATTTATTAACAATGACAGGACAAGGGAACCGAACGGTTGCCAAAACAAACTATTAACAAAAGTAACCCACCCTTGACAGTGCTGAAAAGCACCAAACCTAAAGACAAAAAGGTGGCAACCGCTGCTAACCTAGTGTGTCTAACAGAGGTAAGCTGCGTGATGGGGTGTTTGCCCATGGGCATCTTACCTTGATCCCCTCGCCCAAAAGAGCTAAACAACTAAACATAACTCAAAATAGTCACAATGCAAACTAAACCAAAAACGGGCCAGACGTTACAAACACAAAGTAACTACATCACACAAACTAAACTAGCTGGCCGGTGAACTGAAGACATGTGGGGGTTTAAATGGGAGACTGAACAGCTGATGAAGATTGGATTCGTTGACCGGTTGATTAGGTGATGAGGAGCACCTGAATGTAGAGTCAGAGTGATACAGGAGGCAACACAAAACTATACGGACACACCCGTGGCCGTAACACCCCCACCCATAAAAACAAGCCCCTACAGGCTTTTTAACAAACAAACAAAAAAACCCCACAAGAACCAAAACAAGACAATGTGCTACATAACAGCAACATGTGACCAAACAAAACGGTGGAGCACCTCAGCCACAACAAAGGGTCACCACAAGTAGCGCCGCTACATCCAAAATGTGACCCAAATATGGCCAGCACCTTCCCACCAACACATGGTCACCTACCAAGTGGCCCTCAACCACAACAAGTTACTGACAGACAACACAAAGTAGCGCACACACCGTCACGGTGGCGACCCACGCTAAATGACGTAGCTGCGTTCAACCCGCAGGTGAACCAGCTACAACTAGTGACCACACCTCGGTCACATTGGCGACCCACGCCAAATGACGTAGCTGCGTTCGACCCGCAGGTGAACCAGCTACAACTCGTGACTACACCTCGGTCACTGTGGCGACCCACGCCAAGTGACGTAGCTGCGTTCGACCCGCAGGTGAGCCAGCTACAACTCGTGACCACACCTCGGTCACCGTGCCGACCCACGCCAAGTGACGTAGCCGCGTTCGACCTGCAGGTGAACCAGCTACAACTCGTGACCACAGTCACAACACAAGGTGTGCCAGCGTGGACCAGCTGGTGGTGGAAGCAAAGAGCGCAGCGCGCCCCGCACTCATAGCCTTAAAGGTCTACCGTCCGCAACTCCCCTCCAGCCTCTCTGCCACAAATCCCGCCCCCCAAATCTCCCATTGGAGACCTGACTCAGCCTGCCTCTCAGGCGGGCGTCAGCACCCACGCCGAGTGCAACACAGGGGACCAGGGATCGAACCACAACAGCCTGGCCGGCAGCTCCGCCCTAGCATCGGACCTCGTCCGCGTCGGCACGAAGCTCTGCCACCAGAACCAACACCATGGCAGAGGATGAAAGGAAGTGGACCAGCAGCCACAGCCGTACCCACCACCAAACCAAGAACACACCAACAACACCTGTTAACACTAAACAATAATGAACACTGTGCTCAACACCACCCAACACAGCACACTACAGGAAACAGCAACTAGCCAGACCAAAGTCGCCAATATCCCGGATGAACCCCCATTTGTTACGACCCTCGGTCTGGAGAGGGTGCAACTATTAGTGTACTGAGTAACAGTGAGGTGAGGGTGCAACACAGTGAGACAAACGTATAGATATAATAAATATATTTATTAACAATGACAGGACAAGGGAACCGAACGGTTGCCAAAACAAACTATTAACAAAAGTAACCCACCCTTGACAGTGCTGAAAAGCACCAAACCTAAAGACAAAAAGGTGGCAACCGCTGCTAACCTAGTGTGTCTAACAGAGGTAAGCTACGTGATGGGGTGTTTGCCCATGGGCATCTTACCTTGATCCCCTCGCCCAAAAGAGCTAAACAACTAAACATAACTCAAAATAGTCACAATGCAAACTAAACCAAAAACGGGCCAGACGTTACAAACACAAAGTAACTACATCACACAAACTAAACTAGCTGGCCGGTGAACTGAAGACATGTGGGGGTTTAAATGGGAGACTGAACAGCTGATGAAGATTGGATTCGTTGACCGGTTGATTAGGTGATGAGGAGCACCTGAATGTAGAGTCAGAGTGATACAGGAGGCAACACAAAACTATACGGACACACCCGTGGCCGTAACACTGCTGATACAGCACCAACCTGCCTGTCAATCTCTCGCTCCATCCTACCCTCACTTGTGAACAAGACCCCCGAGATACTTGAACTCCTTCACTTGAGGCATCAACTCATCCCCAACCCCAGGGAGCAATCCACCATTTTCCGGTAGAGAACCATGGTCTCGGACTTGGAGTTGCTGACTCTCATCCCTGCTGTAATGTTAATAGGCAGGAAATATAATGAACATTAGAAAACAAGCAAGGAAGAAGGTAGGTAGGAAAGAGTTGGAAAAGACCGAAGAAATATACACTCACTGGCCACTTTATTGGGTACACCTTGCTAGTACCGGGTTGGACCCCCTTTTGCCTTCAGAACTGCCTTAATCCTTCGTGGCATAGATTCAACAAGGTACTGGAAACATTCCTCAGAGAGTTTGGTCCATATTGACATGATAGCATCACGCAGTTGCTGCAGATTTGTCGGCTGCACATCCATGATGCGAATCTCCCGGTCCACCACATCCCAAAGGTGCTCTATTGGATTGAGATCTGGTGACTGTGGAGGCCATTTGAGTACAGTGAACTCATTGTCATGTTCAAGAAACCAGTCTGAGATGATTCGAGCTTTATGACATGGCGCGTTATCCTGCTGGAAGTAGCGATCAGAAGATGGGAACACTGTGGTCATAAAGGGATGGACATGGTCAGCAACAGTACTCAGGAAGGCTGTGGTGTTGACACGATGCTCAATTGGTACTAAGGGACCCAAAGTGTGCCAAGAAAATATCCCCCACACCATTACACCACCACCACCAGCCTGAACCGTTGATACAAGGCAGGATGGATCCATGCTTTCATGTTGTTGACGCCAAATTCTGACCCTACCATCCGAATGTCGCAGCAGAAATCGAGACTCATCAGACCAGGCAACGTTTTTCCAATCTTCTATTGTCCAATTTTGGTGAGCCTGTGCGAATTGTAGCCTCAGTTTCCTGTTCTTAGCTGACAGGAGTGGCACCCGGTGTGGTCTTCTGCTGCTGTAGCCCATGTGCCTCAAGGTTCGACGTGTTGTGCATTCAGAGATGCTGTTCTGCATACCTCGGTTGTAATGAGTGGTTATTTGAGTTACTGTTGCCTTTCCATCAGCTCGAACCAGTCTGGCCATTCTCCTCTGACCTCTGGCATCAACAAGGCATTTTCGCCCACAGAACTGCCGCTCACTGGATATTTTCTGTAAACCCTAGAGATGGTTGTGCGTGAAAATCCCAGTAGATCAGCAGTTTCTGAAATACTCAGACCAGCCCGTCTGGCACCAATAACCATGCCACGTTCAAAGTCACTTAAATCACCTTTCTTCCCCATTCTGATGCTCGGTTTGAACTGCAGCAGATCGTCTTGACCATGTCTACATGCCTAAATGCATTGAGTTGCTGCCATGTGATTGGCTGATTAGAAATTTGCGTTAACGAGCAGTTGGACAGGTGTGCCTAATAAATTGGCCGGTGAGTGTATAAGTTAAGCAAGAAAGTTAGAAAACCACAAACAGCTAATGAAAAAGGAAGGCAAAAAGGGGGGCGAGAGAGCGATATGAGGAGGGACACTCACTTGGAACGACATAGGCACCAAACAGGATCCAGATGGAGGCGATGAGAGAGCCGAACATCATCATGAAACCAATGAAGAGCCACAGGCGAGCTCCTGCTGGGACACGGACAAGTCAATAACTCTAATTACTTCACAGGTTAGGACACAAACACACACACAAACAGGAAAAACGGACCACAATTAAAAAGAAAGTCACTACCTTTCATTTCAAGGCAGCTATATCTGTGTGTGCAAAGTTTGATCGTATTATACACATGCCATTTGGTAGATAATTACACATAACAGCGTGGTCTGCCACAAGAGAACAGAACACTGCCTCTCTCAGTATTCGTATACTGATCTACCTACTGAGCTACACAAGAGAATCCCGGCGGTATTCTTGCTGCTTTTCTACTGAGTCATGTCAGTAATTTTCAGTGTAAGCACATGAACACACAGATAAAAATGTAGACACACAAGCGTAAGTGAACAGTGGCATTCATTGAAGAAGGCCCTCTATTGGTGAATGTCCTATCCTCACCACCTTCACCAGACAGTAAACAAACAAAACTAAGGATCCTTCCTATTCCTCCTATTACGGAGCCACCCTGGGTTCAGCTGAAAAGGAACAAAAAAAAGAACCCTGTGTAAATCTGTACTCTCAGTTTAAAAATATGTGCGTACAGTTTATAAACTGTACTCTCGGATTCATAATCCGTGCCCTCGAATTGCTAATCCGTGTCCACGGATTTGTAAACTGTGCCCTTGGATTTGCAATACATGTGTGTCGGCCCTGTGATGGCCTGGCAACCTGTCCAGGGTGTCTTCCCGCCTGCCGCCCAATTACTGCTGGAATAGGCTCCAGCATCCCCGTGATGCTGAGAGCAGGATAAGCGGTTAAGACATGGATGGATGGATGGATCGATGTGCTCATTCACAGATTCAAATTTCCCGGATCAATAACTCATATGTGGCGGGGCGCTGGCATGGATTATACGCTTTCCTGGGAGGCTTCATTACATCCTCACTAAAATTGTACTCATAACCCATGTTTGCACTGCAAATGTTCAACTATGAGCAACTCTGGAAGAAATACTGCTAAGGAGAAACCTACAAACCCAAAACCCACCATCAAAAAAGATGGTAACGCTGCTTTTACCACCGAGGAAGACAACGACACTAGCAGTCAGACGGGGCAGCGTCCGAGTGATGTCACAGCATCGCTGTCGTATGGGCGCGTCACAGCAGGAAGTTAGACATGTGGAGCACGTTAGACAGTACAGCATGGCTGTTTACAACACCAACTCATGTATATGCTGCCATAAATCCGATAATATTAACCCCAAATGACGTTCCCGGTGCAAAGTTTACATCGGAAATTGAGTAACCTGCAACTAAAAAGATGGTTGCAGTGTTGTGGACTGCTAAGGACAGGAAAAAAACAGGAGTTGATTGACCGGTTAGTTGAGGGGGGTGTCAGCTGTCACACGGCGTAAGGTTTCCCATTTTCTCTTCATTTGGCTATGTAGGCGACTACATACATTCAGATTTGAAACTGAACAATTTCATGAGGTTAAAGTACAGCTTTTCAGCATTTAGCTTATATTATTGACCCTGTCAGTAGCGGACGCACCAGGACAAAGTACTGATTGCACCCAACCCCCTGCTCATGGTTTTATGAACACTTGATTACAGTTAAATTAGTGGACTTGTTTTATTAGCTTTTAATAACTTTTTAACATTTTATTTTTTATAATGTTAACTTGTCCCAATAATTTAAGTGTCTGAAATACTCGGACTATATTAAAAAAAAAGTGTTAGTTTCTAAATGGTGAATCCAATATTTATATATCCATTTATTTTTGAAAATTCTGTTTATTCATTTTCCATGTTTACAGTATAACAGGAGAGACAAACATAACTCACAACCAGTGCCACAATAAGATATACATCTTACATTTATCATTCACTGTACACACACACCACTACAACCTCCCACATAGAAATATGATTTTTAGCATGAGTCCCACATCCCAAAATATGGATACAGAGATAAAGAATGATAAGATAAAAATGAAAATATTTAAAATAATTAGTAAATAAAAAATTAAATAGATTCCATGTAATTCATCTATGGATGTGAATCCAATATTTATACAAACCCCCTCTAATAAAAGCTGAAAATCTGTACTTTAACCACATATGAAATTGTTTGAGTTAAAATCTGAACTTTTGTAGTATATAGCCAAATGAAGAGAAAATTCTCCTTTGTACCAGACATTAAGGAAGACACTGTATATTGGTTTAGATTATGCGTGACTTCCATAATACATGCGATTTGATGCGCGTAGGTCTTGAAGATAGATTTTCTGGCCGAGTTTCTTAGTGAAGCTTTTATTTACGTTGAGATCTGAGCTGGTGGTGTACTGGCTATTCATTTCGGCCCAAACTGCCTCCCCTCATACACTGATGTTTCATTAATCGATGAAACAGCATCATTGTCTGCAGATTTTTTGGACTGCGAGGCAGGATTGTCACGCCATGCTTAGGATTTTCTCTTCCTTGAAAATTTGTGCACCTGGAAAAAAGTACATAAGCAAGTTGGAGAGTACTGCACTAACCAGACATTGCCACACGCACTATAACAATGCTACCCCAGTAATGCAAAAGGCAGTAACACACAGCGTGTGTGTAACTGGTGTTCAAAAATGTTTTGATTCATTTTAATGTCATTGTTAGTATTATTTTACCATGCGTGAATCATACTTCTGAGCACATTCCATTACATGAATACGATAGGTAATTAGATTAACATTATGATTAATAGTAAACTGAATTTTGTAGTATTTGGTATTTAGCTACTGTTTTCTCTTGTATTGTGCCTACAAGACACACCAAGTATTATGTCATATTAAGTTACACAACTGGCCAATCACATATGTAATGGATCATACTCAGGTAGGAAGGTTCATGCAAGTAATGTAAGTTAGTATGGTCAAACATAAGTTTCACTCTATGTGCAGCGTGTGCCTGGGCCTTTACCTTAGCTTGTTGAGAAAACATCACAAAGAACAACAATGTATGTGATCAACGTCAAACTCACCTGCTCTTGACAATAACGTGCTGGAATTGGACCAGAGTGATCATCCATTGGTCCTTCTTCTCCAATAAAATGCTTGGTACAGATGAACACCATTTTATGGACTTTGTTAACATTGAATTGCTCGTGTGGACGGCCGCAAGCTCTGATCCAACGTAAACACTTCTTCGGAAAATTAAGGAACCGTACACCCACCATATGTGGGACTACCTGCGTATCTGGAGTCACTATTGCATTCCCCATAGCAGCAATGTTTTATGTACACCATGGCACACTAGAAAAAAATAGGTGAAAACGGAAAAAAAACGAAAAAAACCCGCAAAAAACGAAGAAAATTACAACAAACTGCTTACTTCTAATGTAGTTTAGTGCATCCAATGTCTGACTTCAGTTTGCTGTGAAGCTTCCGCTTCCGCCTGGGAAGGGCTTAAAATAGCTCATGGACGCTTCCCCTAGTGTCACTACCATCAGCATCAGTGATGCCCCAAACCCACAGCCCACACTGGCTAATATCCTGGCTGCAATCCGGAAACTGGAGGAAGACATGACCATCGGATTCAATGCTCTGGACTCAAAACTACACCTAGTGCAAGCCTCCCTGGCTGACCACGCAACGTGCATTACTGACTTAGAAGGTTGTACAACCGACCACGCGGTGTGAGGAGTTGATGGAAAACAACACTATCACGAAGCGTAAGCTAACTGACCTCGAAAACCGTTCAAGATGCTCCAACATCAAAATCACAGGCTTACAGGGGCAACCCGGTGGCTCATCTGGTAGAGCGTATGCCATATGGGGCTGAATCTTTACTGTAGTGGCCTGGGTTCGAATCTGGCCCTTTGCTGCATGTCATCCTCTCTCTCTTGTCTCTTTCTACTGTCATTGTTAAAATAAAGCAGAAAATGCCGAAAAAATAATATTAAAAAGAAATCAGGCTTACCATAAAAGATGGAGAAGAACAATCCAATGCAGTTCACAACAGAACGCCTACCGCAACTCCTGGGGAAAAATAAATTTTCCAACGGACTCAAAATGGACCGTGCACACTGCATAGGTCCACAATCTTCATCTACATGACCTCGCATCATCATCACCAAAATTCACTACTTTCCTGAGGAGAAAATCCTCATAATTGCCCACCTACAACCTCCCCTGTCTTTCAATGGAGTCAGGATCAGCATAGACCCAGACTTTTCACCTAAGTATCTGAGCAACACCGTGCCTTTGATAGAGCAAAGAAAAAAACAGAGATGCAGGGATTAGGCATGGTCTCTGTGACAAAGTGGGTGAAAACACACCATTTTTCCCATCATCTCAATCATTACTAGGTGTTGGCTTTCCCTGCCACAGTGGTGCAGCCTAAGCTCAGGTGCTGCTGATTGACTCCTGGGGTATTTAAGCAGTTGCTTAACAGTTGCCTACTGCCACTGTAACCAATACTAGTACTATAATCACCACCACTACCACAGCTAGCACAAATACTGCTGCTGACATTCACAGAAACACACACACACACACACACACACACACACACACACACACACACACACACACACACACACACACAGGTGAAGGACAGAGGAGAGTTGTTGATGGACCGGGCTGAAGGGATAAAATCGCCAGAACAAGTCCAGTTATTGGTGGGAAATATAGCTAACAACAGTTCATCCTGCTCATCGTCAGATCTCCAGTGATACGCCTGAATATGTCAGCCACTGTAACAACCACCCACACACACACACACACACACACACACACACACACACACACACACACACACATACAAACCCATAAGAAGGCATAACACCTGACAGATAAACAACACACACGCACAATACAAACATACAGCACAACACAGACCATATGAGACACACCTGTCCGTCCGAGGCAGCCCTCTCCATATGCGTCTCCTCTGACTTGACCATTGGACACAGCATTGATCCTGAAAAGGAATGGAAAAAAAATCCATAAAATGTGACAGGCTATCATTACATAAATGATATTAGACAACAGAGTCAGTACTGCGGCTCAGCTTTCTAGAGCAAATGACCTCCAAGCATGGTACATGAGTGAACTTTTTTTTCTTTTAAAACATGTTTTGCCATTTTTAACATTTTCTGACAGGACAGTACACATGGAGTAGGAAAGATAGGGTGAAGAATGCAGGATGGGCTATGAAGCAAAAGTCCTATGGCCGATTCAAACCCAGGACCATGGGATCAGGCCTGAGCCAACATGGTAAATGCCTGACCCAACCACTAGCTAGGAACTGTAACTCTAATCAGCGTACTATCAGGAGGAACTTTCACCGGTGGTTAATTTGGAAGGTGACTGATGAAAGTAGCTAGTGAACCCATTATTTGACCTAACTCTTTAACCTTTTTTTTTAACTTATTAAGGATCAACTTTTTAGTTTTCTTAAAAGGTATTTTCAAATACCAAAGCAACTTACTTGTTTGCTTGGATTTTAACAAAATGTCTTGCATTGAATTTTATTGAACACTATTTTTAAAACATAGTGGTTTTGGTGGCAACATCCTCATTGGAATTTTGTCCAATTCTGATGAAGGCCATTAAAAAAAAGTATTTAATCAAGACTCTTTATACTTAAAAAAGAAAAAAGATTGCCCTTCAGAAGTTTTCTTTAAATTGCAGAGTACTTGGCATTTGTCTGTAGTACTGCCTTTCTCCTTACTTTCTTTATTGGTTTAGTACTCTGAGTTACTCTGGGGTGCCCATTTGGAAAAGCCAAAAAACATTTTTGAACCAAATGAACTTAAAATTTTCAAGATTTAAGATTCAACATCAAGATTCAATACTTTGCCATATCAACTTTACAGTTGATTTGGAATATGTTTCGATGTGCTCAAAGATAACAGTAAACGTAAAACCACACAATACATACAAGGATTGTCCACAAAACATACTGTTGCAATTATTGTTCACTTAATGCCATATAAACCATATATCCCATGCCCTTAAAGTAACAAATTAAAATGCATGTGCTTAAGGAGACTATACTTCTACAATCAGTGAAGGATTTAGGATGCTGATTGCTGTGGGTTAGTAACTCAGCTAATTAGGGTACACAAGCCAGTGTATTCTTCGTGCTGGTCCCAAACCCAGAAAAATGGGTAGGGTTACATCAGAAAGGGCACCCGGCGTAAAACCTTTGCCAAATCAAATATGCGGATCATAAATCAGATTTCCATACCGGATCAGTCGAGGCCCGGGTTACCAATGACTGCCACCAGTACTGTTGGCAAGCAGCGTGCAGGTGGAAACTTTGCTACTGTTGGGTGAAGGAGAAGGAGAGGGGGAAGGCATGTCCAGAGGCAGCAGGAGAGGAGGAAGGGTAGGAGTATGGAGGTGAGAGTCAGAACTTTGAATGTTGGCACTATGACTGGTAAAGGGAGAGAGCTGGCTGATATGATGGAGAGAAGGAAGGTAGATATACTGTGTGCAAGAGACCAGGTGGACGGGGAGTAAGGCCAGGAGCATTGAAGGTGGGTTCAAACTGTTCTACCATGGTGCGGATGGGAGGAGAAATGCGGTAGGGGTAATTCTGAAGGAAGAGTATGTCAAGAGCATGCTGGAGGTGAAGAGAGTGTCAGACAGAGTGATGAGTATGAAGCTGGAAATCGAAGGTGTATTGCTGAATGTTATCAGTGCATATGCCCTGCAAGTTGGGTGTGAGATGGACAAGAAAGAATAATTCTAGAGTGAGTTGCATGAAGTGGTGGAGAGTGTACCTAAGGGGGGGAGTGGTGACTGGAGCGGACTTCAATGGGCATGTTGATGAAGGGAACAGAGGTGATGAGTAGATGAGGGGCAGGTACGGTGTCATGGAGAGGAATGTGGAAGGACAGATGGTGGTGAATTTTGCGAAAAAGATGGACATGGCTGTGGTGAATACATATTTCAAGAGGGAGGAACACAGGGTGGATGTACAAGAGTGGAGGAAAGTGCACACAGGTGGACTATATCTTATGGAGAAGGTGCAATCTGACTGAAAGGGATTGGAGACTCCAAGGTGGTGACAGGAGAGAACGTAGCTAGGCAGCATCTGATGGTGGTCTGTAGGATGACTTTGAAGACCAAGAGGAGGTAGAGAGTGAAGGCAGAGCCAAGGTTCAAATGGTGGAAGCTGAAGAAGGAAGACTGTTGTATGGAGTTCAAGGAGGAGTTAAGACAGGCACTGGGTGGTAGTGAAGAGTTGCTGGATGGCTGGACAACTACTGCAGAAATAGTGAGGGAGACAGCTAGGAAGGCACTTGGTGAGTCATCTGAACAGAGGATGAGGAAGTACAGCAAATTATACAGAGGAACAGGTTGGCAAAGAAGAAGTGGGATAGTAAGAGAGATGAAGAAAGTAGACAGGAGTCCAAGGAGATGTGGTGTAAAGTGAAGAAAGAGGTGGTGAAGGCAAAGGAAAAGGCGTATGGTGAGTTGTATGAGAGGTTGGACACTAAGGAAGGAGAAAGGGACTTGTACTGATTGGCTAGACAGAGGGACCGAGCTGGGAAGGATCTGCAGCAGGTCTGGGCGATCAAGGATAGAGATGTGTAGGATAGAAATGCGCTGACAAGTGAGGAGTGTGCTGAGAAGGTGGAAGGAGTACTTTGAGTACTTTGTGTGCTGGTGTGAGAGGAATATAAATGGCTTCCCCATTCTAAACTTCTTCACAGTTTATCGATACTATATCAGACTTTGCACCTGTCTCACTGATTATCTTCCCCTTCTTTAGACAGATAAAGATGAGAGCGAGAGCAAGAGACCAAGTAACTGAGAAAAAGAACGAGAAAGAGAGCAAGAAAAGCAATCAAGGGGAGGATGGGAGAGAAACCAGGCTTACATGAAGAATGCTATGGTGGAGAAGACTCCACAGGTGTGGAAGGCGTGGTTCAACTGTTCGGTTAATGGGTAGATCACAGCTGCATCAATCATGATCCACCAACCTGTGAAAAACTAGCAAACAAGAAACACTGGTTGGACATTCATATACATTACATTCTTTTTTCTCATTATCACTGTTTTTTTGTGATTTGTGGAGTTTACGTCTGATAGAAAGGAAAGATTACTTTGAAGGAAGGAAGAGAGGGAAACAGTGATGGAGAAGAGAAGTAACAAGATGAAATTTAGCTGCAAGCAGCAATTACGAGGGCCACACAAAAATGTAGAAAGTGTGATATGTAGTTGAGTTCATGTCAGTTCATAGTAGTGGACATTGTATGAGACAAGTGGAAGAAACTGAGCTGTGATACTGATAATTTTGAAAATTGAATGAAAATTCTGCTGTAAATGCCAGCATTATTTATAGAATGGAAGAAAATGAGACTTACTGACTGGGCTTACTCTGTTGCACTCAAGAATTTTAGGCTGAACGTTTTGTATTTGAAGTGAGCGGTTCATAAAATTGGCAAATGCAGGCAGTGACCCTAAGGTTATACTAGTCTATTAGATATGGCTAATACTAGTCTATGAGATATATATGACTTCTGAGTTATGTAGGGCCCTGCCAGATGTAAATATTGAGCATAAAAGTGAAATAATGCCTGCATTAAACTGAAGTAGCCCAGATACATAATTCAAATACAGTAGTCATCTGCCAGACCAACACAGAAGCTATACATATAATAAACCTTACACAACGCACAGGTGAAATTAACATATTTTCCAAAATTTTTTCCATTGTAAATCATGAAGCTTTTTTTTTTACATTTTATTTTTTAAGTTGGTCGGGCATCCCTACAGACATAATTGGCCATGTCTACGGGTGGAAAGCTGGATGTGGGTATGTGTCCTGGTCGTTGCACTAGTGTCTCCTTTCGAAGAACGGACTGAATTCCTTTGGTCAGCTATGTTGAATTTAGGCTCTTGAAAGGAAAACTGTTGCAATGAGCCTCATTTAACACTAGAACGACCGGGATTTCACTCCTACCTAAAATGACCATGGGCGGCCAAAAATAACCGCCAGTTTTTAAACTACATATTCCATCCATCCATCCATTATCTGAACCGCTTATCCTGCTCTCAGGGATGCTGGAGCCTATTCCAGCAGTCATAGGGCGGCAGGCCAAGAGACACCCTGGACAGGCCGCCAGGCCATCACAGGGCCGACACACACATTAATATCTAGGGACAATTTAGTATGGCCGATTCACCTGACTTACATGTCTTTGGACTGTGGGAGGAAACCGGAGCTCCCGGAGGAAACCCACGCAGACACGGGGAGAACATGCAAACTCCACACACAGAATGACCCGGGATGAACCCCAAGGTTGGACTACGCCAGGGCTTGAACCCAGGCCCTTCTTGCTGTGAGGCGACTGCGCTAACCACTGTGCCACCATGCCACCACCATATATTCTGTGAAGATAAATACCCAATTGAGATATTAATGCATTTCATATGTTAGTATGTGTGTTAAGAAACAACTGACACCAAAATTAACATTTTAACAACTTTAATACTATTTTTCAAACAATTTAAAATCGCCGCTGTCCAACACCTGTATATACTGCAATGCTTCAGTGGTAGTCATGGTGTGTCTGTAATGGCGTCTGTAACCAGACATGTTGGCAATAATCAAAAATCAAGTTTAGACTATTACTCTGCACCGGAGAAGGCTAATGTATTTCTAGGACAGAGCAATGAACTTCGCGAAGGAAATGACGCGACCAACACGTCATAAATAGTGAAATGACACGCACAATGACATGCAAATATGTTTTGACGGCTCTTGGTCATTTTAGGTAGATCTTATCATAACTTTTTTGTGCAATTATCTAAAACTCATTTTAATGCAAATATATGCAATTTTCAGAGCATTCAGGGAGCGGCAGGCCTGTATCTTTTTTTTCCTCCACAAAGTTATTAAACTGAAAATCCAAAACGGTCAAAATGACGGCCTTGGTCGTTCTAGTGTTAAATAACTCTGTCAAAGATTTCCTCGCTGTTTGTTTCAATAAAGAAATATAGTGTTGTTTGTTTCAATAAAGAAATATATTGTAACGACCACAAATGACTAGACTTGCTAGCCCTTAGCTAAAAGGTCGGACCCTTTAGTTGAATGGTTAGCACAGTCGCCCGTGGTGCGGGCGACTCAGATTCACTTCCCAGCTGCCCCCTGAATTCGCTACATTGGTGTCAGAAGTGGGATGGTGAGACTGTGAGGCCATCAGAAGTGTGCGCGCCCAGAGGCGTGAGAGAGCTGATATGCTGAAGTGTGTGGACGCACTACCCAAAGGAGGGGGGTGGGTCGGACCCTTTAGTTGACTGGTTAGCGCAGTTGCCCGTGGTGTGGGCGACCCGCTTCCCAGCTGCCCCCTGAATTTGCTACAATATGTATTTTTTTAAAAACAGAGAGAGAGGAAGATTCTAGGTCCCCGTTGACAATTTGATTAAAATTTAAGTCAATATTTGCTGTTACATGTGTTGTTGTTTGTGTGAGTGTAATGTTCCATGTACACTGTGGTAGTACGTGGAACAAAACAAAATAGTTGGTGACTATCCTCTTTACAGAATCATCTGGCTGTTTTACCCTTGCAGCATAATCTGTTTCTTATGAGATACTGTCAGGACACTGTAGTTTTGCCTATGTTGTGTGTCTTTTCATCTGTAATGCATCTTACTGATGTAGAGTATCAGTCCTGATCAATGTGATGTGTACCACAATGTATGTATGGTGCTCTTAAAATTGGGAGTCCAAGTGATAGTGTCATCATTGTGATAGTATTTCAATTCTTTATGCTGATAATGATACCAGGTGTACAAGGGGTATCACACACACACACACACACACACACACACACACACACACACACACACACACACTTTCAGACCACTGACCAGAACTCCTGCAACAACAGAGGCCACAGCATTCCTCCTCTCTCCCCAGTCGATGCATTCACATGCTGGCCAGCGGAAGTTATCCAGGAAGCCAGCCATCTGCAGCCCCTTCTCTCTCCCTCTCAAGAGTAAAAAACCCCTTTCCTTGGGTTCTTATATGACTGCAGCTGCTTACCTGCTTTCCACACAGACTATGACCTCCTCTACTTTGGAGAAGACTAGTCACGCTGTTAATGTTACCTGCAAGAGAACAAATTAACATCCATAAATACACAAGATGTGATTGTACTACCCTATATACCATATTCCAGGGCTAGCACTCACACATAGTACATTTGCAATATAGCCATATAACTACTACATCAGAAAGTGAAAAACAGATAGGGGAGAATGTAGAGTGATTTGAAATCTTGGTTAGGGTTAAAACAAAGTATGTGTGTTGATAGCCAACATCACAGAAAGGATAAGGTTGGGTAAGGGCTGAGTGAATGTCTAAGTGTGTTTGAGGACATGTTGATTGGCAATGGTGTGTTTAGGATATAAAAAAGGGCAGACGTGTAAGTGTGCGTGTGTGTTTGTGTACATGTTTTTGTGTGTGTGTGTGTGTGTGCGCGCGCAAAACACTGGGAGCAAAAATGCTGTTATACAAATGTTAACTGAAAGCTAACAAACAATACCAATATACGAAACAAAACAAACACAAGGCAATATAACAAAATCATAATCATCAGAATCATGTTATTGGCCATGTAGGTTTGCACTACATGGAATTTGACTCCGGTTTCGTGGCTCTCTCAGTGTACTTAACATAGAATAACAACACTACAACACAACAATCTTCACATACATACACAAGGATTGACTTATACAGGCAAAATAAGAGGTAATAAAGTACAATGGTGCAGAGAATATATCAGAGATGCTGAAATAGATGTTAGCAGGTTACTTACATACATACCTGAGGTGGACGAACATGACACAATACATAAATAAATGGATTTATTAAAAGAACATTGTGCTTACAACCAATAGTATAAAGAAACAGATACAACTTTCAAATGAAATGAAATGCGAAAATCATTATTTATACCAATCACTGAAATTGTAAGACTACTTTTATCATTCAGACAGAGAAAGAAGTTTGAATCCATCTGGACTACTACGGTGCCTATTCTCTGTAGAAATATGTGGCAGTACATAATCATATGACATGATATGTATATACCGTTATAATGATTATATCTGTCACCCCTAAGAAAGATTCAGCTGGACGTCTGATATCAAAACCTCTAAAGCCTACTGACAATAACGTTAGCTTATCTTTAACAGTGTTAGCAATGGAAAAATAGACTGTTTTGAAAACGCAAATAGTATCATTTACTGAATAATGTTGATCAGATGACATGGTCGTCAGCCATTAATGTAAACACTTGTGTTAGTGCAACCGGACAACCACAATACTGTCACAATTAGCGTTAGTTACTAGTTAACTATTTATCATTAGCATGGCTATGATACAAGGTTGTGGTGGTGGTGTGCTAAGGTTAGCTAGAAGGTTAGGCTAGCTAGCAAACTGGTGAAGTTAAAGCAAGCAATAACGCGAAATAACGGTGTTGTGTATTAACGTCACAGGCTATGTATAACTTAACATACTATCTTTTTTACTTTTACCATGTTACTACTATTAAAATACAAATAATACTTTGCCTACCTCGTTAGGAGCTGATGACTGCTTTAAGTTTCCATGTAAAAAGGTCTGATCCTTCCTTAGCTAACGTTAGCCAGCTGTAATCACAACGTGTTGCGAATGGGGGCGTGATAAACAATCACAGTGGCAGACTGGCACTCACCGAACCGGATAATGTTATCGGTTAAACTTAAATGTATGTATATGATCCGCTGTGGCGACCCCTAACGGGAGCAGCCAAAAGGAATGGTGGTAGTAGATTTGGAAGCTCAAATGTTACGTATTTCATCTTTTTTTGAGGGTGCCAGATTCCCCACCTGGATACAAATTGAATTGCACTCTCTGAAAGAAAATGTATACAGTGATTTTCTTTATAAGTGGAACTCCAAAATTATATCCAACAGAACAGACAATCCTACTTCATAGCATTTGATTAAACTATGGCGTGCGACTCATGGAAGTCTTAGACTGAAAATGGGATTGTTACCAAAAACACATCTGAAACAAAATGAGCTCATACCCATGACTCTAAACAAGATCCCGGGGACTTGGCATCATAAAGGGATCCAGCATTTGGAAGACTGCTACAAAAACGGATTTCTCATGTCCTTTGAAAATTTAAAGAGAAAAAACGACTTGTCCAACAAGAAATGTTTTATCTGCTATCTTCAGTTAAGATCTTTTCTAAGAACCAACCTGGGCCCTGGAATGTCTTAACCTGTACTTACCGATGTGGAGAAACTGCTTCATGAGGGAAATGTATACAAATTTATTTCTAAAATATACTCCCTACTGCTGAATGAGGGCCCAAAGGCAGGTCTGCACAAATCTAGAGCAAGATAGGAATCAGATCTTAACATAGCAAGTGATGAACAACTCTGGTCAGATTTATTTCAAGGTAGTTTGTCAGCTACCATTAATGCCCAGTACAGACTGGTTCACTATAATTTCCTCCATCAACTGTACCTCACCCCACAGAAACTATATAAATCCAAACCTAGAAATGTTCTTCAGGTGTGGTATAGAGGTTGGCTCCTTCCTGCACTGTACCTGGCTTTGTACAAAGGTGAGGCTCTTTTGGTATGACTTCTGTGACACCTTGACCAAGATCAAAGGAGTTACCTTCCCATTAGATCCTGAGCTTTGCTTACTGGAGAATTTTACAAGTGTCAGTAGATCCTCAACCAATTCCCAAATTAAATTTATGGAAATCACTTTATGTGTGGCCAGGAAAAGCATAACAGTGACATAGAAATCTGATTCCCCTCTCCTCATTGATAGATGGTCTTTGGAAATGAACAGTTGTATTCCTCTTGAAAAGATCACATGTAGTCTTAGAACAGGATACAACACCTTTCTGAAAATTTGGCAGCCTTACCTAGAGTACATAGACACGTCACTGACGCCACCATAGGGATATGATCATTTCTGGTTAGCCAAAAGGCCTCTTTAAAGGACATAACACTGTATTAGTGCAGTGCTCTGTATTTCACTCTATGCACTGACTTTTTTTTTCCTTCTGTCTTCCGTTTATAGGAAAGGTAGGGGATTGGATTTTGTGTGTGTGTGTGTGTGTGTGTTTTGTTCTAAGGTTTGAAAATGAAAAATAAAATATTCCAAAAATACAAAACAAAAAAGAAATCTTGTTAAAAAACTCCACTGCCATCTCTCCTAAACATCTCCATGCCTCCACAGGTATGTCATCTGGACCAACCGCCTTTCCACTCTTCATCCTCTTCATAGCAGCCCTCACTTCATCCTTGCTAATCCACCGCACTTCCTGATTCACTATCCCCATATCATCCAGTGCTCTTGCTCTCTCTCTCTGTGTCCCCCCCCCTCTCTCTCTCTTTCTGTTTTAGACCCTAATGTGAATGACAACTGTCCCTATTGTGCCCAGAGAGAAACAGTTTTTCATTGCTTTTTAGAGTGTGTGAGGCTTACACCCCTGTTTCTGCTACTAGAACGCTTATTTAGATCATCTGGGGAAAGTTTCTGCAAACAGAATTTTATTTTTGGTTTCAAATACAGCCAACATGTAAAATATAAATGTCAACTCTTAAACTTCATTGCAGGGCAGGCAAAAATGGCTATCTATGTGAGCTGGAAAAAAATAATTGAAGAGTGTATAGAATGTCATGTTGAGCTGTTGTTTAGCAGGATGGTCAAGGCCAGGATAAGAGTAGATTTCAATTATTACAAGGCGATGAAAGATCTGGACACATTCACAACTTTAAGGGGCCTTACCTGTTTTTTTATGTTTTGAGTTGTTGTTGAATGATTGTTTTTGGGATTGTTAAAAGATGCATGTTGAGTGTTTGTAATTTGACAACTATTGTTTATATGTTTAGAAAGATTTCAAGTCTGTTTTTTGATCATTTTTTCTGTTAAATAAAGACTTGTTTTAAAATTTAAAAAAAATCTCTCTCTCTCTCTCTCAAATTCAAATTCAAATAGCTTTATTGGCATGAACAAAAAATATGTTGTTGCTAAAGCAGTTTGCAGAAGATTAAAACATTACGTCACATATTAAATACACATTAAATTCACATTACATCACATATTAATACATAAGTGTCATCACATAAGTAGGTTCCATATTTTTGCCTACTGAAGCAGTCATTTTTTTTTATTGCCATACAGTACAGTGCAATAAATGTTGTACAGTTTAATGCAATTACTTAATAGCATATAATTTTGGGGATCTTATAGTGGTTGTGAGTCCCTCAGGGCGCAGGCTGTAGCAGGCAGATACATATTTAGCTGCCAGAGGAGCTGTTGTTCTTTCACCCAGTAGAACTGCCAGGTTCTCCTCTGGGCTTAACAGTAGGAAGTTTGGTACTTTCTTGGCTATTTCCCAGAAGTGGAAATCTCTTACTGAAGAGAACTTCTCACAGTGGAGGAGGAAGTGCATCTCTGTTTCTGTCTCCCCTGTCGAGCAGTGACCACATATACGCTCCTCTCTGGGTAGCATGTTTGTCTGTGTCTTCCTGATTCTGTAGCCAATTGGTGGTCACTGAGCCTGTATTTGGTCAGGATCCGTCTCTGCTTCGTATCTCTGACGGAACGGAGATACTCGGCCAATCTATATTCTCTGTTTAGGGTCAAATAACAGTTTAGTCTACTCTGGGTTTTAGTTTCATTTCTCCAATGTTCCAAATATAGACCTTTTGACTGATTCATAATAATTTGTTTTATTCTGCTGTGTTTTGAGGCAGTGCTGATGGGAGCCTGGTTGGTTAGCTTCACCATCAGCTGACTGAGGGGACTGTTTTCAGGGTTCAGCTCTTGGGTTTTTAATGCCTTGAATGGAAGGGTGTCTTTTGGGCTTGAATTCAGGTGCGTCCAAAATGTTATGGCCCATTTTTGGATGTTTAACAGTAATGGGAAATGCCCCAGTTCTGCTCAGCAGGTGTTATTTGGTTTCTTCCTTTGAACATTTTAAATTTTTCTGCAGAATTCAGTGTGGAGGGCCTCTATCGGGTGTTTGTCCCATGAGCCATGCTCCAATCCACTGAGTGGGCCCCAGACCTCACTTCCATACAAAGCTATGGGTAAAATAACATAATCAAATATTTTTGTCCAGATTCTAACTGGAATCTTAATGTTTAATAGTTTGTTTTTTAATGCATACATTGCCCTGCATGCTTTTTCTTTGAGCGTGTGTATTGCCATACTGAAACTTCCTGATGCAGATATGGACAGACCAAGTTATGTATAAGTTTTTGTGTGTTCAATTAGGGTGTTGTTCAAAGTAAAGTGGTATTTGTTTTCAAGGCATCTGGGTTTTTTCGTAAGATCATGATTTGGGTTTTCTTAAAGTTTACATCCAATGTCCAGTTTTGGCAGTATTTTCCTTGGATGGACAGGTTATGTTGAAGATCATCGCTGGTTGGGGACAACAGAATAAGGTCATCTGCATAAAGCAGGTATTTAATCTCTGCATCATAGAGTGTGAGGCCTGGAGCTACTGAATGGTCCAGCTGGTCTGAAAGTTCATTTATATACAGGTTGAATAATGTTGGACTTAAAACAGCATCCTTGCTTCCCACCGCGTTCTTGGGTAAAATACTCTGTTCTTTGATTTCCAATTTTCACAGCACACTGGCTGTGTCTGTACATACATTTTATAAGATCATAAACCTTAACCCCTAGTCCACTTTGAAGGATTTTGTAGAAAAGTCCTTCATGCCAGATGGAATCGAAGGCTTTTTTAAAATCTATGAAACAAGCAAATATTTTCCCTCTCTTTTCTCTCTTTCACTCTCTCTTTCTCACCCTCTCTCATTTTCTTCATTCATCAGCCTCTCAAAGTTCTCCTTCCACCTTCTCAACACACTCTCCTTGCTTTTCAGCACATTTCCTTCTCTATCCTTCATCATCATAACCTGCTGCACGTCTTTCGCAGCTCGCTCCCTCTATCTAGCCAATCGGCACAAGTCCTTTTCTCCTTTCTTAAATCTAACTATGACAGGCCTGTAAGTCATGAAACTAGAGACACGTCTTATTTATCTTCTGATTTATTCACATGCATGTGAAGAAACAAATTCAGAATGGTCACATGAAAAACCTGGACTTTCCATTATGGTCCGAGCTGTACATCAAGCCTTACTGTATGATTGTTATGATGTGGCATCAAGCACAAGACAGCCTATGAGTAATCAAAGAAGCATTCAATCATGAAATCATTAAACTGGATAATTCAAACGCATACAGTTTATTCATCCTAAATTTATCATTTACATACGTAGTGGTCAGATCCTACAGCTCAGGAGAGATGAAACCCACCACAATTTTCTGTTTGATCTTATTCAGATGGAAAGAGACATATATTGCTCACGAATGCAAGAGAGAGATGCTCCATTTTAATTACAGTCCGTTAAGTCAATAATAAAAGCTCAGATGCGTCAGTGAATAAAGCTGAATGGATGATTGAACACTGTGTGAGCAGCAGATGCGTTATTCAGTGATCCAGCCTGATCATCTCCTCTTCTGGGGAATTGATGGCCAGGTCTTCCTTTTCTTTGCTGGTTGAATCACATCACTCCTTCTGATCAAGACAGACAGAGCTGGCCACAGGAGGCCAAACTGGAGAATTTTTACTGTGTGCCTGTGTGGGTGGAAAAAGTATGACTGTCTTGGGTTATTTGATGCAAGCAGGAAGCTCTGATGCACGGCATGTTAAAGTAAGTGTGTGTGTGTGTGTGTGCGTGCATGCGTGTGTGCATGTTGTGCATGTGTCCTCATTATTTTGTCCCCTGCATCCTTGCTAGCTCTCAGTTTATCCTCTGGAGCTGCACTGTTGAACTCTCAGGTCTGGGTGTGCTGGAGATGTTACAGGGGTGAAACCTGGCTCAACACACTGCCCATTCTCCTGCACCATGCTCCTTGCTTCTCTCCTTTGACCCTGCAAAGAGAGAGGCAGAGGAAGGGAGGCAGAGAGAGCGAGAGAGAGCGAGAGAGAGAGAGAGAATGTGAGACAGAGACAATCTGAGTGAAACTTGGGAGAATGGCTCCTATGCTTCTATGCATGCTCTCTCTCTTTTTTTTTTGTTGGATTTCCCCCCCCTTTTTCTCCCCAGTTGTGCCCGTCCAATTACCCCACTCTTCCGAGCTGTCCCGGTTGTTGCTCCACACCCTATGCTGATCCAGGGAGGGCTGTAGACTACCATGTGCCTCCTCCGATACATGTGGAATCGCCAGGTGCTTCTTTTCACCTGACAGTGTGGAGTTTCGCCAGGGAGACGTAGCTCGTGGGAGGATCACGCTATTCCCCCCAGCCCCCCCCCCCAAACAAGCACCCCGACTGACCAGAGGAGGCGCTAGTGCAGTGACAAGGACACACACCCACATCCAGCTTCCCACCTGCAGACCTGTCTGTAGGGATGCCCAACCAAGCCAGAGGTACCACAGGGATTCGAACCGGCGAGCCCCATGTTGGTAGGCAATGGAATAGACCGCTACACTACCCAGATGCTGCTCTATGCACTCTCTTTATTTGACTATTCTTAGGTCTAAGACCACTGAATATTTTGAGTTTCAAGCAGCTATGAGAGAGAGAGGGGGGGGGGGTGGGAGAACAAAGACCGATAGAGGTATAGAGTGACAGAGAGAGGGAGACACATAAGTAGAGACAGGAGACCAGAGATCAGCACTGAGTGAGACAAAGAGAAAACAAATTGATATGACAAAGAAAACCTAAACGCTAGAGGGAGGTCTTTTGTGCACATTCTTGCAGAGCATCTGCTGTGTGCATGCTTGCATATTTGTGCCCGTGTATCCATGAGGGTTTGTTTTTGTTTGTATGTGTGTGTATGTGTTTTTTTCCCGCTCACCCATGTGTGACGGCAATTTGTCTACCATATAATCATATATGATGTTTGCTTACTTTCAATCTTTGACCACATATGATTTATACTATGTTTAACTATGTCTATATTCCTTAGATAGATGCTTAAAGTGCATCATCATTTCAACATAATTTTCTAAAGACTGAACAGCCAGGGTATGGACTGATATGGACCATATCCATATGGTATGGACCGGGGTATGGACCATTGTGTAAGGAAGAGTAATTCATATGGCACAGTGTGAAAACACTGAAGTGCGAAATTTTATGCTGACCTGAGGAAAACACACACAGACTAATGCACACACAAACACATACAAATCAACACGTGTCTAGTTTATGGTGATAGCACTATGACTCTGACCCTTGCACTTAATTGTAATGTTTGCGCTGAGAATCGAAGACAGTTAAATTGTTGCTCTCATTTCCTTTTCCTGTTATTGTCCCCGTCTTCCCTGTGATGTATTGATGATGATGTATTAATGATGTATTAACAGGGTTTACTAGATGTTAATGTCACAAGTAATGGTTGTAGGTAAGGAGAAAAGAGAATGACGAAGTGAATATGGGAGCCAGTCTGTCTTCTGGGAGGACAGTTATGGCATTTGTAACCCTCAGGGCAGCATATTTTTTGACCATTTTTATAGGGATTACCAGAGATATCATAGCAAGACTAGATGAATTTGTACCAGCATGACAACAATGCCATTATTGTCAGGTGCTATTCATTATTCAGTAGCATCAATGCCAACTTTGCAATTCCTAATGCATTTTGAAGGGCTGCATAAATAATATCAAAAAGAGAAAAGAAACAGGAAATTGCAATATTGACTTTTGAAATCAAACAGAATTCAAGAGGCTGGCTTTTTCTATTAGGGAACAAAAAAACCCCACAAAAAAAAAGAAAAAAAACTTTTAATGTTTTGAATCCTAAGTATTTGCATTTCATTTTCCCTTAAAAAGAAAATGATATATAAACAGCTGTGGTTGCCATTTATCTTAAGATGTATCACATTTGCAATAGTAAGCACTGCAATTACAAAACCATTTTTTTCTCCATGAAAACTACTTGTTTGCAGAGTTCAGAAAAAAACAAAAAACAAAAACAAAAAAAAACACAATCCTAGATTGTTAAACATTCAGAGTGCAGAATATCTCCTAAACTCACCTTTTGTCTGGCCACATGCTGCCTTGCTCAGTTGGCCCCCTACCACAGCCCGGACATTGTGCAGCACGTACCTGCAGGCTAGGGAGAAAAGGCAATGGGATAACATTATAAATGATGTGAAAAAAAATTGATGTGATGTATTTTTGACATGAGGATAGGAAATTCAGTTGGCTAAGGCGAGGCAGGAATAATCTCTCTCTTCTTCTTTTTTTTGGTGGTGGTGGTAGTGGGGGGTGATTAGTCAACACAACAACCTTCTCGGTGCCAGTAGTTTTCCATTCTGTCCTTGTTGACCCACAGTACTGCTGGTTTTCTATTCTGCCAAGTTGTAAAGGACATTGACTTGTTGTTCCAGCTCAAAAAAAAAACTGTCTGGGTGACTGGAATACTGACGCAACTACTACCACTACTTTTGGCTGCTCCCATTAGGGGTCGCCACAGTGGATCATCCGTTTCCATTTCTTCCTGTCCTCTGCATCTTCCTCTGTCACACCAGCCACCTGCATGTCCTCCCTCACCACATCCATAAACCTCCTCTTTGGCCTTCCTCTTTTCCTCTTCCCTGGCAGTCCCATATTCAGCATCCTTCTCCCAATATACCCAGCATCTCTCCTTCACACATGTCCAAACCATCTTAATCGTAGCATCTTCAACTCTGCCACCTCCAGCTCCACCTCCTGTCTTTTCATCAGTGCCACCATCTCCAAACCATATAACATAGCTGGTCTCACAACCATCTTGTAAACTTTCCCTTTAACTCTTGCTGGTACCCTTCTGTTGCAAATCACACCTGACTCTCTTCTCCACCCACTCCACCCTGCCTGCACTCTCTTCTTCACCTTTCTTCCGCACTTCCCGTTACTTTGAACAGTTGACCCCAAGTATTTAAACTCATATGTCTTTGTCACCTCTACTCCTTCCATCCTCGCCATTCCACTGTCCTCCCTCTCACTCATCCATAGGTATTCCATCTTGCTCCTACTGACTTTCATTCCTCTTCTCTCCAGTGCATACCTCCACTTGTCCAGGCTCTCCTCAACCTGCACTCTACTCTTGCTACAGATCACGATGTCATCCGCAAACATAATAGTCCATTGAGACTCCTGTCTGATCTCGTCCGTCAGTCTGTCCATCACCATTGCAAACAAAAAAGTGCTTAGAGCCAATCCTTGATGTAATCCCACCTCCACCTTGAACCCATCTGTCATTCCAACCACACACCTCACCACTGTCACACTTCCCTCATACATATGCTGCACCACTCCTACATACTTTGCCACTCCCAACTTCCTCATACAATACCACATCTCCTCTCTCAGCACCCTGTCATATGCTTTCTCTAAATACACAAAGACACAATGTAACTCCTTCTGACCTTCTCTATACATCTCCGTCAACACTCTCAAAGCAAACACCGCATCTGTAGTGCTCTTTCGTGGTATGAAACCATACTGTTGCTCGTTAATTGTCATCTCTCCTCTTAACCTAGCTTCTTCTCCACTCCTCAGGCATCCTCTCAGTTTCCAAGATTGTGTTAAACAATCTCGTTAGAAACTCCAGAGCTATCTCCCCTACACACCTCCATGCCTCCACACGTATGTCATCTGGACCAACTGCATTTCCACTTTTCATCCTCTTCATAGCTGCCCTCATTTCCTCCTCGCTAATCCACTGCACTTTCTGATTCACTATCCCCACATCATCCAACCTTCTCTCTCTCTCTCTCTCTCTCTCTCTCTCTCTCTCTCTCTCTCTCTCTCTCTCTCTCTCTCTCTCTCTCTCTCTCTCTCTCTCTCTCTCTCTCTCTCTCATTTTCTTCATTCATCAGGCCCTCAAAGTACTCCTTCCACCTTCTAAACACGCTATCCTCGCTTGTCAGCACATTTCCATCTCTATCCTTGATCGCCCTAACCTACTGCACATCCTTCCCAGCTCGGTTCCTCTGTCTAGCCAATCAGTACAAGTCCTTTTCTCCTTCCTTAGTTTCTAACCTCTCATACAACTCACCATATGCCTTTGCCTTTACCACTTCTCTCTTCACTTTACACCACATCTCCTTGGACTCCTGTCTACTTTCTTCACCTCTCTGACAATCCCACTTCTTCTTTGCCAACCTCTTCCTCTGTATACTTTGCTGTACTTCCTCATTCCACCACCAAGTCTCCTGGTCTTCCTTCCTCTATCCTGATGACACACCATGTACCTTCCTAGCTGTCTCCCTCAGTCTTTCTGCAGTGGCTGCCCAGCTATCCAGCAACTTCACTACCACCCAATGCCTATCTTAACTCCTTCCTGAACTCCACACAACAGTCTACCTTCTTCAACTTCCACCATTTGATCCTTGGCTCTGTCTTCACTCTCTTCCTCTGCTTGGTCTCCAACGTCATCCTACAGACCACCATCTGATGTTGCCAAGCTACGTTCTTCCCTGTCACCACCTTGCAGTCTCCAATCACTTTCAGATCGTGCCTTCTACATATGATATAGTCCACCTGTGTGCACTTTCCTCCACTCTTGTACGTCACCCTGTGTTCCTCCCTCTTCTTGAAATCTGTATTCACCACAGCCATTTCCATCCTTCTCGCAAAATCCACCACAATCTGTTCTTCCACATTCCTCTCCTTGACACCATAATTACCCATCACTTCCTCATCACTTTTCCAATCACATTTAAACCTAACGACAGTCTGGGTAATGCTTATATCAGTTAGCCGTTGAGGTTACCTCAGACTCGGTGAACTATGTTATGAATATCATTACAGGAGTTATGATAGGAACACTAGCTTTTACCTGCTTCAAAAAAGATTGTTTTATCATATTAGTCAGATAGATAGATAGATAGATAGATAGATAGATAGATAGATAGATAGATAGATAGATAGATAGATAGATAGATAGATAGATAGATAGATAGATAGATAGATAGATAGATAGATAGATAGATAGATAGATAGATAGATAGATAGATAGATCAACTTTATTGGCCAAGTGTGCCTATGCACACATGGAATTTGACTCTGGTACACAGCAGCTTCTAGCACTTGCAGACATCCCTAACACACACATACACACACAAAAAAGCAAAACAAAACAAAACAACAACAAAAAAAACAACAGAAGAAATAAATGGAACAACAACAGGACATTGGAGGCAAACGTGTATGCACAAGTATGTTGCTACTATACAGTCTTGTTATGGTTTAGTGTTCAATAACCTATGCCCATATTTTATGCCATATTGCTTATATTAATATTAATTAATATAATATATTAATCAATATATCAAGTAATTAATATAATATACAATATTAATATTGCCAATACAGTAGACTAATACCACAACTCCATAGCCCATCATTACCCTGTACAATGTTATATACTCCTGCTGAATTACACTATATTATCTTATGTACCAGAAGTATACATGCACTATATATTCATCTCCCATCCACCTCACAATTACATACTATAATATTCACCCATGTTACAACCACAACAATAACAGCAATAATTGTTACCAGTATACAGTAGTTGTGCATTTATATTGCACAAACATTTGTTTTGCACATCTGGTTTAAAGAGGGAGTGCACATCATAGATATGTAGGTGAGACATCTTGACCAGAGGGGGTTATTTACAAAGTGTCATGTTTACATGTCTATTCCTGCAGCATACTGTTAAGTGTCCATGAGAGAGATGGCCTGTGGGGAAAAAAAACCTGTTCCTATGTCTGGTGGTTTTGGTGCCCATCGCTCTGTAGCGCTTGCCAGAGGGTAGGAGTTCAAACAGACTGTGTCCTGGGTATGGGGGGGGGGTGGTCTGTGCCGATTCTATCCACCCATTTCCAGGCTCTTGAAGTGTGCAAGTCCTGCAGGGTGGGCAGGGGAGTGCCATTGATTTTTTTTCTGCTGACCTTATTGTTCACTGTAGTCTGTTCCTATCATAGATAGATAGACAGATAGACAGACAGACAGACAGACACATACATACATACATACATACATACATACATACATACATACATACATACATACATACATACATACATACACACATACCCCCATTTCCATCTCTTCCTGTCCTCTGAATATTCCTCTGTCACGCCAGCCTACGCTGGATTTACCATATCCGCAATCTGGGCATGTGCCCAGGGGCCCCTAAGCGTAAAAGGGCCCTCCGCGATGGGCTTTTTATGTCGGGCTCCAACATATATATATATATTTGTAGTGAATTCAGGGGGCAGCCAGGGTACCGTCACAACTGGGGCGCGAACCCGTGTCTTCTGCACCACGTGCGACTACATTAACCAGTCAACTAAAGGGTCCAACCTGTTAGCCAAGGGTTACCGAGTCTATTTATCCATGCACATTACACTACCCCCCCCTCCTTCGGGAAGCGCATCCCCGTGCTTCAGCATATCAACTTCATCATGCCTCCGGGCACACGCGCCGCTTCAGATGGCCTCACGGTCTCACCATCCCACTTTTGACACCAATGTAGGGGATTCGGGGGGCAGCCCAGAATCGTCACAGCTGGGAACCACCGCCGTGAGGCATGGTCTGTTCTGATGATGAACAAAAGGCCACACAGGTGATGGTTAAAGTGTCTGACTGCCTCCACCACTGCCAGTAGCTCCCGACGTGTCACACAGTAGTTCCGTTCTACTCCAGAAAAGGCACGGCTGTAGTAGGCTACCACTTGCTGGCCCTCTGGAGACAGCTGTGACAGGATTGCCCCCATGGCATCAGCACTCGCATCCTTGTCCAGTACAAAGTCTACCCTGGGCTTTGGGGCAACCAGGACGGGGGTGTGGCACAGCGCCCGTTTCAGTGTGTCGAATGCCTGCTGCTGCGTGTCACCCCAGTCAAACCAGGCGTTCTTGTTGGAGGGGGGCAGCCACCGTGGCAAAACCCCGGACGAACCGGCGGTAGTAGGACGTCAAGCTCAGGAACGCCCGCAGCTGTTGCATGTTTTTGGGTGTCGGCCAGTATCGGACCGCTCAAACCTTGTCCTCCGTTGTCACCAGACCATCTCTGCTGACCCTGTGGCCCAGGAACGTGACCTCTCTCCTCAGTAGCTTGCATTTCTCCGGGTGCAACATCAGCCCAGCTTCCTCTATTTTGGTCAGGATTGCATCGTGCTCCTCCACTGTGAGGGCTGCTATAAGAATATCATCTATCACACTGACGGTTCCTCCGATGCCCTCGAGCATTTCGTCCATGATACGTTGGAAAATTTCCGGTGCCCATTTTAGTCCAAATGGGAGTCTCAGCCATCTGTACCTTCCAATCGGTGTATTGAAGGTCGTGAGAAAGGATGATGCTTCATCCAGCGCTATCTGAAGAAATCCAGATTTAGCATACAAATAGCATTATAATAGCATGTATAATGCAACCCCCCACCCTTTGATTGAGTTCTGTTAATGAAACAGCTTTCATATCCCTTGATCTCGACCATATATGTTTGTCCCTGAGTAAGCCAAGTTTCAGATATTGCTAGTGCTGTGAATCTTTTGTCCAGTTGTCTTAAACAGTGTTTGATTTTTGAAATATTTGAATTAAGACTCCTGCTATTGAAGTGAGTTATTGATATTGTTCCAGCCATATTTGAATTTCTTTTAAACCGATCATCTGTATAGTATTCACAATCACTGTGAGTATTGTTGTAAAAGTTATTTTCAGGGTCAATGTCATTTTCTGTGTCTTGTGATTTATGATCCGTATATTTGAAGGTTTTCAAGTCCAGTTTTTGCAATCAGCAGATGAGTGACTGTTAATGTCCAAACTTGTCATGAAAGTTTTCAGCACTTTCAGTTAGTTATTTATTGAGTTTGTCCATTACCTTTTTATGTTGTTCTCCTTTGTTGTGTTATTATCCGTGGGTTCATGCATCGTACTTGTCCAATTCACTGATACCCCAAATGATGTGTACTTTTGCTGCCTCTGGTGTTGATCTGTTTAGCTTGACGAAAATTTTGCAGTTTGAAGTCCAAGTTGCTTGAATCCTGTTCTACTTTTTCAGTATGCGGGCTTGCATAGACCTAAAAAAGCTTGCTGTGGGAATATTTATAGATCTAAAAAAAAAGCCTTTGACGCTATTGATCACATTGAATTAATTAACAAATTGGAAAGGTATGGTATCAGAGGGGTGGTTCAGAATTGGCTAAGAAGCTATTTAAGTAACAGGCAGCACTTTGTAGTGATAGGTGAACATAAATCATCATGCATGGATGTTATTTGTGGTGTACCCCAGGGGTCGGTTTTAGGTCCAAAACTGTTCATTCTGTGCTTAAATGATATTTGCAAGATATCAAAAATGTTGAAATTTGTTTTATTTGCTGATGACACAAATATATTTTGTTCTTTTACTCAGACAACTTTATTTATCCCAGAAGGGCAATTAATTTTTACAATCTACCCAGACCATACACAAACTCACAGACAAGTGGTAATCATCAGTATGTCAGAGACATACTGACCATTCTGGTAGGAATTTACAGCAGCTTTTGGAGGTGACCACAATAGAAATGGAAAAACTAAAATGGTGGTTTGACAAAAACAAAATTTCCTTAAATCTGGACAAAACAAAGTAAAAGTAGTGATAGACAATATCCAACTACAAAGAGTATATGAAAATAAATTCCTAGGTGTGATACTAGACCACAAAATCTGCTGGAAACCTCACATAACATAGTATGTGCGAGCAAAGCTGGCAAGAATTATTGCAGTCATGAGAAAAGCAAGTCACATTCTGGATCATAAATCATTGCACACTCTGTATTGTTCAATTACTTTACCATATCTGATCTACTGTGTGGAGGTATGGGGTAACCCTTACAAAACCAACCTACAACCATAATGTATACTACAAAAAAGAGCCATAAGGATAGTTAATAATGTAGGATATCGTGAACACACCAACAGGCTATTTTTAAATTCAAGTGCCTTGACGTTAAGGGATTTAGTAGAATTTAACACAGCACAAATATTGTTCGAAGCAAGAAACAATCTATTACAGAGTAATATACAAAAAATATTCTCAGATAGAGAGGGGGAATATAATTTGAGAGGGAAAGCAAACTTCAAGAAATTGTGTTCGAACAACTGTGAAGAGCATGGGCATTTCAATCTGTGGGGTAAAATTGTGGAACAGTCTGAGCATGGAACTCAAACAAAGTACAAACGTTACGCAGTTCAAGAAGTAGTACAAAGGACTAATTATCAAGAGATAAAGGGACGATGAAGAGTTGTGTTAACCGTTAAGTTTTACTTATCTCCAAACATTCCTAATTAAATATTTGGGTTGTTACACACACACACACACACACACACACACACACACACACACACACACACACACACACACACACACACACACACACACACACACACAAACAAACACACACACATCTATATCTATATATCTATAACTATGTATATCTATCTATCTATCTATCTATCTATCTATCTATCTATCTATCTATCTATCTGTCTATCTGTCTATCTATATATATATCTATATATCTATATATAGTATATGCACACACACACACACACACACACAGCGTTTTTTTTCCAAAACCGTCAATGGTGTTGTAAGTGCTCTACTAATGAGGAGTGGAATATCACCATATATATATATATATATGAATGTCCAGTCTAGCCTGGGAATGTCTTGGGATCCCCCAGGAGGAGCTGGAGGGCGTTGCTGGGGAGGGGGATATCTGGAGTGCCCTTGCTGCCGCCACGGTATGGAGTCAAGAAGAGAAATGTGGAAGGACAGATGGTGGTCGATTTTGCGAAAAGGATGGAAATGGCTGTGGTGAATACATATTTCAAGAAGAGGGAGGAACACAGGGTGATGTACAACAGTGGAGGAAAGTGCACACAGGTGGACTATATCTTATGTAGAAGGCGCCATCTAAAAGGGATTGGAGACTGCAAGGTGGTGACAGGGGAGAACGTAGCTAGGCAGCATCGGATGGTGGTCTGTAGGATGACTTTGGAGACCAAGAAGAGGAAGCGAGTGAAGACACAGCCGAAGATCAAATGGTGGAAGTTGAAGAAAGAAGACTGTTGTGTGGAGTTCAGGCAGGAGTTAAGACAGGCACTGGGTGGTAGTGAAGAGTTGCCGGATGGCTGGACAACCACTGCAGAAATAGTGAGGGAGACAGCTAGGAAGGTACTTGGTGTGTCATCAGGACAGAGGAAGGAAGACAAGGACACTTGGTGGTGGAATGAGGAAGTACAGCAAATTATACAGAGGAAAAGGTTGGCAAAGAAGAAGTGGGATAGTAAGAGAGATGAAGAAAGTAGACAGGAGTACAAGGAGGTGCAGCGTAAAGCAAAGAGAGAGGTGGCAAAGGCAAAGGGAAAGGCGTATGGTGAGTTGTATGACAGGTTAGACACTAAGGAAGGAGAAAAGGACTTGTACCGATTGGCTAGACAGAGGGACCAAGCTGCAAAGGATGTGCAGCAAGTTAGGGCGATCAAGGATAGAGATGGAAATGTGCTGACAAGCGAGGAGAGTGTGCTAAGAAGGTGGAAGGAATACTTTGAGGGGCTGATGAATGAAGAAAATGAGAGAGAGAGAAGGTTGGATGATGTAGGGATAGTGAATCAGGAAGTTCAGTGGATTAACAAGGAGGAAGTGAGGGCAGCTATGAAGAGGTTGAAGAGTGTAAAGGCAGTTGGTCCTGATGACATACCTGTGGAGGCATGGAGATGTTTAGGAGAGATGGCAGTGGAGTTTTTAACTAGATTGTTTAACACAATCCTGGAAAGTGAGAGGATGCCTGAGGAGTGGAGAAGAAGCATACTGGTACCGATTTTCAAGAACAAGGGCGATGTGCAGAACTGTAACAACTACAGAGGTATAAAGTTGATCAGCCACAGCATGAAGATTTGGGAAAGAGTAATAGAAGCTAGGTTAAGAGGAGAGGTGATGATCAGCGAGCAGCAGTATGGTTTCATGCCACGAAAGAGCACCACAGATGCGATGTTTGCTTTGAGAATGTTGATTGAGAAGTATGGAGAAGGCCAGAAAGAGTTGCATTGTGTCTTTGTAGATTTAGAGAAAGCTTATGACAGAGTGCCGAGAGAGGAGGTGTGGTATTGTATGAGGAAGTCAGGAGTTGCAGAGAAGTATGTAGGAGTGGTGCAGGATACGTATGAGGGAAGTGTGACAATGGTGAGGTGTGCGGTTGGAATGACAGATGGGTTCAAGGTGGAGGTGGGATTACATCAAGGATCGGCTCTGAGCCCTTTCTTGTTTGCAATGGTGATGGACAGGTTGACGGACAAGATCAGGCAGGAGTCTCCATGGACGATGATGTTCGCGGATGACATTGTGATCTGTAGCGAGAGTAGGGTGCAGGTTGAGGAGAGCTTGGAGAGGTGGAGGTATGCACTGGAGAGAAGAGGAATAAAAGTCAGTAGGAGCAAGACGGAATACATATGCGTGAATGAGAGAGAGGACAGTGGAATGGTCAGGATGCAAGGAGTGGAGGTGACAAAGGCATTTGAGTTTAAATACTTGGGGTCAACTGTCCAAAGTAACGGGGAGTGCAGTAGAGAGGTGAAAAAGAGAGTGCAGGCAGGGTGGAGTGGGTGGAGAAGTGTATCAGGAGTGATTTGCGACAGAAGGGTACCAGCAAGAGTTAAAGGGAAAGTTTACAAGATGGTTGTGAGACCAGCTATGTTATATGGTTTGGAGACAGCGGCACTGACGAAAAGACAGGAGGCAGAGCTGGAGGTGGCAGAGTTGAGCTAAGATTTTCACTGGGAGTAACGAAGAAGGACAGGATTAGGAACGATTATATTAGAGGGACCGCTCAGGTTGGACGGTTTGGAGACAAAGCAAGAGAGGCAAGATTGAGATGGCTTGGACATGTGTGGAGGAGAGATGCTGAGTATATTGGGAGAAGGATGCTGAATATGGAGCTGCCAGGGAAGAGGAGAAGAGGAAGGCCAAAGAGGAGGTTTATGGATTTAGTGAGGGAAGACATGCAGGTGGCTGGTGTGACAGAGGAAGACGCAGAAGACAGGAAGAAATGGAAACGGATGATCCGCTGTGGCGACCCCTAACGGGAGCAGCCGAAAGTAGTAGTAGTAGATATGGAGATTTGTTTACTGAGTTTGATGTGTGGATTTGTTGATCCCTTCATATTGGCAATGGATACACAGATACTCCAAGTGTTATATCCTGCTTATTTACAAGTTTGAAATAAATCATCACTAACGCATACATTTGCGCATGCACAACTCACACGACTCAGATCGGGCAGCGACGAGACTGCAACACTCCCTGTTTTTACTGTAACCTAGAGGAAGTTGTTCCTATATAACTTTCACATTTTTTAGATGACCAACATTCTTTTAATAGCTTTTGATGATATCGCTGCCCGATCTGAGTCAACTGTAGATGTGAGTCGCACATGTGCACGTTTGATTTAGACCGGGCAGCGTTGGTCGAGCGAGCTAGGATTGAATGGAGAGAGGGAGTGTCGTTAGCAAGAACAAAAATTTTTCAGTGTTGAATCACCATAACGAGAGGTTCTTGATCATACAGTCATAACTATGTGCAAAAAAAATTAGGCAGATAGGTCCATTAGTATGTGAGATTAGCCGCGGACAGACAGACAGACAGACAGACAGACAGACACAAACACACGACCAAACGCATAATGCGTCTCCTTATCCTGGCCCCTCTTTGACCACCCAGTTCAAAATTTTCTGCTGGCACCACTGCACAAAGACCATATTATTTCATTCTTTCTTTCTTTTTTAACCATCTCAAGCCTTTGTCCACTTGTAGACTTACATATCCCCAGAAATACATCATTTACATATGCAAGTCCATATGCTTGAGTCCAGAGGTCTCCACTTAGGATTTAACTAGTCCTCTCAAAATGTTGGTTTGACGGTTGAAAGGACCAGGTGGGCTAGCTGCCACATTTGTGACGGAGTCAATCAAATACCCAATTTCCCCTTGGAGATGAAGAAAGTATTTCTGATTTCTGAAGATCATCCTGGGTGGCTGGTGGTGACAGGCCCGGTTATCAGGTCCTCCAAGGGTGATGTAGAACAGAGTGTCCAGACTATGAGCGCCGATTCATGAATTTTATTAATTCATTGATTCTTGTTAACCAGATCGATCCAATTTAGTGTCGCAGGGGGTTGGAGTTCCATGTAGGCAGGAGTCTATCCTAGAAAACAGTAGGGGAGGAGATGCCATGGACAGACCTCCACTTCGTTAGAGGACCTACACAATTACTCACACTATCTTAAAACCGATGGACTATATAGTCTCCAATCCATGTCTTGGGATTGTGGAGGGAAACCCATGCAAGCAGTGAGAACATGCAAACTCCATATAGAAGGGTTGGGACTAAACTGGAGGTCGTCTTGCTTGCCTCTTGAGGAAACACTTCAAACAATTCAAAATTAAACCCCTTCACATTTTGCATTTCAGAACTTGTACCACAGAAGGCATTCAGTTCTGTGTCTGACACAACTGACAGGTTCTGACACGGCTCAAGAAACAGTAGTTTGATGTGGCACCATCTTTTATCATCCTGCTGCAAACCTTCCAGACAGATTCGTATTTCATGTTGACAAGTGACTACTTAGATCTTGAAGTGCTAGGAACTCTTCATCAGGGAGATCACTTGCCTTGTCTGCAAATCTGTCAGCAGTTATCCAAGTTTTAGTTTACCACTTACTAGAGATAACACAGGTGATTTCTGTCTCACTTGAAAGGCCAATTTTGCTCTCCAGTCAGTGTTAAATACTCTCCAATAGAAAATTGAGTATAATGTCGGTCAAAATTACTTCTGTTCATCGGTAAATGTAGGTATGTCACAGAGCTGAGGAAAAAAGCAACTGCCTAGCTGTATTTAGATCTATTCTGTACACCAACTGTTGACCCCCTCCACCCCCATTTCCCACACGAGACCGAGCATGATGTGGACAACTCAAGTATGCTAAACAAGTGATATCAATAGAAACACATTTCTAAAGGTCACACACAACACCCAACTTAATTGGTGTTCCTACTCCTGTTTTATCTGATCTTACCCTCATAACTTTAACACATGAAATACAAATATTTGCACAACCTGGAGCACCCACTTCATCTTCCTTCCTTCTGTTATGAGATAGTGGTCACTCAGTCAGTGGTCACTCAGTCCCCTCTGTTATCCATACACTCAACAGACGCCCTCAGCAATAACCAACACAACCCCATGTCTGTACTGTCTGATTTACCGTTATGTTCGTTAGTTCATGTGCATTACTGAGTACAGTGTAATGTCCGACAATGGGTTAGATCATAGAAAGTTGAACCAGTTCATCTGGACACAACGTTTATTGACAAGATACTTTTCATCACTCATCCAAGTGACCACTTCAGTCTCAGCTGACTGCAGGCATCCCCACCCTTATAAACAGCACAGTTGCATATAAAACCGATTGGTTTCATGTGCAAATTGGCGTGACCATTAACAAGTTATAATGGCCATGTGCACTATTAACAGAGGATTGGGGAATAGTTGCAATCAGCATTGTAAGATGGTGACAGGGTTAGATATCTGTTGATTTTTATGTATTACTGTGGTACTTGAAGCAATTGTGAAAAACAATTTCCCCTGAGGACAATAAACTATCTGTCCCTTGACATGATGGACAGCTAGGTGACCCTGCAGTTAGGGAGACAATGTTCTTACCAGAATATAAGCTACGCTTTCTTAACAGTCTATTCCTGTCCATTTGGAAGATCCTGAAGCCTTTCCTTTTCCATCCGTAACGGACCCCAGGTGACCCTACATGATTGCACAATATGCTCAATGCGTGATCTGCTGTGAGATTGACAAATTATTTTATCCTGTAAGAAATCAGGGGTACTGGCTCTTTCCTAGACAAAGAATGACCAATGGAATCCGGGTGAAAGCTACGATCCATGGTCAGCTTCACCCGTTAAAAAATCTACTTCAGCTGGTGTAGATGAATTAAAGGATGAAGGATAAAGTATGATTTCTAAGGCTTGAGACAGACTAAACACGCAAGAGAAAATTGACAAGCAAGGGGGGACTGCCATCAAGGACAGCTGAAGGTGAATGCCCTGACTGTGGAGCTCTGTCAGTTGTGCTGGCTTTAGACAGAACACGAATCCACTCAAGATCAGCAGTATTTTCCTTTGTAAACAGACATTCGCTTTACACTAGTATCTAATATCACAAATGAATACACAAGTGGACATTTGTGCTTTTGTGTGAGTGTGCGCGCGCACGCACGCACACACACACACACACACACACACACACACACACACACACACACACACAGATGATTCAGTACAACAAAATGAAGCGAGTGAGTTTTATTAAAAACATCAGCTCACTCAAAGTGGCAAAAACAACAATAATGAAATTATATAAACATTTAAAAAAATCATCTGTATATCCTCTAAATAGGCGACAAGAGTTTTTTCCATGTTGGGACCAAAACAGGAGGATAACATCCACAGCCAGTCTGTCACTGGGGCACATTAGAAGAAGTCTGCCGCAGTCATTCGTCTTTTCAGGGTGCTCTTTGTGGTGGTGGTGGTTTTGCCATTTGCCTTTGGAGTCTTTTTGATGCTGGTGACTGGAGATTTCAAGACCCCAAACTTGGGTTTCTGCTCAGGGTCAAAGGGCACTCGCAATGACCCCTCTGGGCTGAGCAGCAGGCTGCGATCGGTCTTCTTGAACTCTGCATTGTAACAAAATGGATAAAACAAAATTTAGAGGACAAAGACATCCTGTATGCTCAGATACTCCTTGAATTTTCAAGGCAAAGGTCATGAACTCCTTGTGTTTTGGCTCCATCTTGCTAAGACAGATTGCAGGGAAAAAACAACAGGTTAATGACCTTGCGGCTGGAGGGTCACTGGTTTCTATCCAAGGAATGTGTCATTTGCTTTCCTTCCTCAACAGTTACTAATGGTACACTATTGAGGAAGTCACTAAACCACCACGCCACTACACACTTAACCCTGCTAAGGGTATAGCTTTAGGACAGCGCTGAGAGGGGAAAGAAAAAAACACCAGATGAATTACTTAACCAATTCTATAAATGGTTTTAACGACCCTTAAAACGCTACATCTGGTAATTAGAGATGCACTGATCCACTTTTTTTCAGTTCGGATCTGATTCTTGAATCTGGATATCTGGCAATACTGATACCAACCGATACCAGAGCTCTGTGTTCTTGAATATTATTATTATTATTGTTGTTGTTGTTGTTCTTGTGTAAGGTTACATGAGGCTGTAATAAACCACACAGCCCTTCTTATTAAAAGAGCCAAAAATATACAAAAATACACTGAATTTATTCCAAAGCAATTTATTTGAATTGCAGTATATGTAGGCTTCACACACAAACAGGTGTAGGACTGCAAATTGATATGGCAACTCCTTTAATGTATTAATTGACTTAAAAGAGTCAAACTGCTTTTTTCCTCTACAAATTATCCAAAATAATTAAAATTTTATTTATTTATTTTTTACAAAAAGACCTATCCTGTACTCATTTCACATTAAAACGCCAGAAAGATTTATATTTTTTGTTGGTAAAATAAATAAAACAACACTGACTAAGTGCTGATCTGTAAAACCAACTGGAGATATGTTGCTCCTGACTAATCTGGTATTAAGGTGTCTGGTGATATACACCCTGTCACGCCTGGCGGCACCGACCCTGTTCCCTGAAACCTTTACCCATGTGCACTGTCTGCTGATTTAAATTTTTATTATCCAAGCATCAATTCAATCAAATTGTAACAATAACCTGGACAAAGCGATGGAAGACTGTAAATATGGTTCTTCACTTGTCCTGTCCTGTCACTTGTCATCACCAAGGGCTTCCTCCCGGTCACTCTGCGCCTCCTAACCAGGCTCAGCTGCAGCAGTTGCCAGGGAGGTTACGCAAGCAGCAGTGCAACTAACTCCATGCACACTGGGTCTCTACGATATATTTACACCATCTATGGCCATTTTATTTTTCTCCGGATTACTATGGAGTTTAGCAGACTCCAGGTTTACATTCTGTGGTGTTTCACTTGTTTTCCCGTGGCCATCGGCCTCATTACCCCCCCAGGCTAAGAGCCTTGGTGTTATCCTAGATAGTACCCTTTCCTTTTCCAGTCATATAAACAATGTCTCCAGGGTTGCCTTTTTCCATCTGCGAAACAGCTCCAGACTACGCCCTGTTTTAACACAACCCTCCACAGAATTCTTAGTCAATGCTTTGGTCACATCACGCACTGACTACTGCAGTGTGATCCTGGCAGGCAGCCCAAACAAACTCATTCACTGACTTCAACTTATCCAAAATTCTGCAGCACAAATTATTACATGTTCAAAGTCCTCTGACCATGTCGCTCCCCTGCTGATTCAATGACACTGGCTTCCTGCGTTACAGCGGGTTAATTTTAAAATTGTATTATTAACATTCAAAGCTCTTCATAATCTATCCCCCTGCTTATCTCACAGACCTCCTTTAGACTTACACCCCATCTCGTTCCCTGCGGTCTTGTTTTTTTACTGCTTTGTTTTATTGTATTTGATGTAAGGTGACCTTGAATGTCACGAAAGGCGCCTTTAAATAAAATGTTTATATTGTGGGAGTGCAGGAATGAGGAGACGGAGAGATCGAGTCGAGTCAATTCCGTTTACTCGCCACACAAAACAACACCGATACAGCACAATCTCTCGTGGCAACTAGCTAACCGCTAGGCTGCTGCAAACATGGCTCCCCGGAAACCCCAAGCAGTGCCTACATTAGCACTCTAAAATGTCTGCCTTAAAGGAGCAGCAGCCCCTGGTGAATCTACCCTCAAATGTGTATCACCACAATATTATTATTATTATAACTGGTCCAGTAATCACACCATTTTTCTTACCTGCCGTTTTATTATTTTTGAGGCCAAAAGTCACCTTCTTCAACTCTGATTTGGCAGTCTTCTGTGAAAATCAAAGCAAGAATATCAGCTACATACAGGACAGGGCACAACAAGCATCATTATGTTTCAAAGAGCAAGACAGTTAATCAACAAATAGTCGCAATATTGGCTAACACAATCTGCAGATGGAAGGAGGCTTTAAGTTTCTTCTAGTGCTTCCTAAACATGGTATCTGGTGCTGTGAACACTCTGCCAGCTAAACATCAGGCTGTATGTCGGTCAGATATAATTCCATATCAGATAGAATTTGAATTAGCTTTATCTAACACATCTGGCTATAGTGAAACACTTTTTACATGTTGAAAAATAAAGTAAAGAAGCTGTAGTGCTGCAAAAAATGCAATATGTATATTTGTAAAAATCACATTAACAAGTGGTTTATGTACTGCTACTTTCCTTGCCTATTCAGCCCCCCCTCCTTTTCTCCCCAATTACATCCGGCCAATTTCCCTATTCTTCTGAGCTGTCCTGGTCGCTGCTCCACCCCCTCTGCCGATCCCAGGATGGCTGCAGACTACCAAATGCCTCCTCCGATACATGTGGAGTCGCCAACAGCTTCTTTTCACCTGACAGTGAGGAGTTTCTCCAGGGAGACGTAGCGCGTGGGAGGATAACGCTATTCCCCCCAGTTGCCCCTCCCCCCTGAACAGGCACCCTGACCGACTAGAGGAGGCACTAGTGCAGCTACAATGACACACACCCATGTCTGGCTTCCCACCTGCAGACACAGCCAATTGTGTCTGTAGGACGCCTGACTAAGCCGGAGGTAACAGGGATTCGATCCAGCGATCCCCATGTTGGTAGACAACGGAATAGACTGCCATGCTACCTGGATGCCCTGCCTATTCAGCTTTTACCCTGGATCCAGATAACCAACACAAATTCTAGTGTATTCAGCTTTCAAATATATCTTGATAATACAATAAACCTTCAATTCATGACGTAAAGAAATGAATTAAGGGACAAAAAAGAGGAAGCCACCGATCAGTCTTAGAAAAGAAATTACTGGGACGTCCTGGCAGTTCCATATTCAGCATCCTTCTCTCAATATACCCAGCATCTCTCCTTCACACATGTCCAAACCATCTTAATCTTAGCATTTTCAGCTCTGCCACCTCCAGCTCCACCTCCTGTCTTTTCATCAGTGCCACCATCTCCAAACCATATAACATAGCTGGTCTCACAACCATCTTGTAAACTTTCCCTTTAACTCTTGCTGGTACCCTTCTGTTGCAAATCACACCTGACTCTCTTCTCCACCCACTCCACCCTGCCTGCAGTCTCTTCTTCACCTCTGTTCTGCACTCCCCATTACTTTGGACAGTTGACCCAAAGTAATTAAACTCATGCCTTCGTCACCTCCACTCCTTGCATCCTCACCATTCCACTGTCCTCCCTCTCATTCACACATAGGTATTCCGTCTTGCTCCTACTGACTTTCATTCCTCTTCTCTCCAGTGCATACCTTTTTCTTTGAAAGACTACAATAGCAAAAAGTCATAGCTGAGACTATGTGCAGGACGATGCTGTATTATTGTACTTGTTAAAAATATATTGCACCGAGATTATGCGTGCAGTAGAACTAAAACAGCTACGTGCGTGTGACCATGATTCATGTGCATGCATGTCAATGAGCAGGGCTTCGCACGCCAAGTTCGTACAGGGCCTTGCACCCACCGTGACAGTCTTTTAAAAAAAATGTATTTCTAGTTTTTCTCCTTATCCCACCCGATTAACCCAATGGCATATGGCCGAAACTCTTGTCGAATAACTCCCCTGGCTCATGTTTCCACAGGAAGGAGATAGTTGTAACACCAGCTTCCTTCAAACTCGTGTTGGCTGCTCTCGCTATTTTACACGCTGAAGCATTGCATGGATTGCATTACCTTCAGGCCGCGAAGGAGACATAGGGAGAATGCTTTCGGTTGCTTGGCTGCAGGCGCCCGGATGGGCCAGAGGGGTCGCTGGAGAACGACGAGTCCCCGAACAATACACTGATCTACAGCCACTATGGCTCGGGGAAGGATGGCCTAATGAATGCCTTACCCCGTGGACGCTCTGGCGTGACTGGTTACGGCAAGTCTGGGATACGAACCTCCCAGCCACCTGACGAGCGGATTGCAAGAACGGCGGTTTATTCCGTTAAGCCATCAAAGCGCCCCCCCATGACAGTCTTGCTTATGAAAATAAAGACAGGGTTAGGGTTAGACCAAAATGGTCACATAGCAAACCTTTTCTTTTTGGAAAGTGCAACTTAATATTAGACTTTGTCACGTTCGTGCAAGGGTCCACCCAGGGGGCTGCACATCCACAGACTGACGAGCAAAACATTTTTCTTAGGTAGAGTTTTAGCTTGAGCGCTGCAAATTAACCCCCCCCCCCCCATTTTCCATTCAGTCAACTTGGGTGCCACGTACAAGTCTTATAATGGCAGGAAAAACACTGGTTTTTCTCTCCAGGTGTCCGTGTATCTGTCTGCTGCTAATCTCCCATACTACTGGGCCTGTCAGCCTAATTTTTTGTGCAGTTATGACTGTATCATCAAGGACCTGTCATGGTTGCAGTGATTCAAAACATTTGAAAAACCTGTTTCATACCGAAATTGAGTGCTAACTCCTCAGCTGGTTTTTTGCCTTAGGTCTGAGCACCGAAGAACGGGAGTTATGCAGGCAGTGTCTCTGTAATTTCCCTTCTCCCAGTAGGTGAAAAAAGAGGTGGTTTTTCATCAACTCTCAGCACTGAAGAAGGGGAGATATGCATGGTGGGGATCTGCACGCTACCGAGTACACTCTTGTAGTTTATTTTGAAATTTGTTTGAGTAAAGAGTGAGAGAAGGTCCTGTAATCTGGTGCAGTTTTGGAGAAAATGTAAAAGTTATTTAATAGTCAATGTTTTATCATGAACATGCAATCGAAATTTCCATTTAAGAAAAGTTACAAAATGTTTGTGTATGCTGTCAATTATAGTCATTAGGGGAAAAATAGAAATTTGCACGTCAGACTTAAAAAAAATCGCAAATTGGCGAAGAAAATTGCAATCAGTGCATCTCTAATTTTTAACTTAGTTTGTAGCTGGGATAGCATTTTTATTCATATGTTCAACGGCTGAGATATCACACCAGTACCTGAAATTGGGGGGGGAGGGTGCCAAAAGTTACAGACACTGTTGAGGCTTCCACTGATAGTTAATATGAATATGAATAATGTGACCTTCAGTGAGCAACAGCTGTCATGTATATCCAAGCAAAGGCCATAGAAAGTGTCCTGCAGAATGATTTCTTCTAAGTGTGGGAAACCTGGTTGTGCATTTTATTACTGTGCATCAATTACCAGATGCAAAATCCCGTTTTCCATGCATATAAATACAACCAAGACCATTTGTACAGAAATTGGAGTCAACCCAACTGGGATCACCGATGCTTAAAATTTGTGCATTCAAGATATTGCACAGCTCTTAAAATTAAGCCATCTGTCCAAAAGCATGAGTGATTTTTTTCTCCCATCTTAATTTTCTTTGCTTATTCTATTCTTCCCTTTTCAATATTTCAAGTTTCAATATTTGAAAAAATTAAATTCTTCAAGTGCTTTCTGAATATAATCTGTCAGCATACTTTTAACATGTTAAATTATGCTCCAATTTCCACTCAGTACCCCAATATGTGACTTTTGACTCCATCTCACTGCAATGTCAGATTCTGCACCTTTTTGCCAGAGAGAGGTGTGCTGGGGCTTCCCTTGGTCTTGTAGAAAAGTGGCACTGGAATAGAGGCGTTGCTCTGGAAGGTGATGAATTCAGACCCCGATCCTGCTTTGGTCGTCGTCTTCTGCGACTTTTTAGACTTTAGAGGGGTGCATGGCTTCGCCACATCCTGAAGAGGTAAAACAAGCTACAGTAATCCAACATACACAACCCATCTACCAGATGACTATTTGAATCTGAATGATGAACCTGGGATGATAAATTGAGAAATTATTTTTCTTTTTAAAACATTTAATGGATAGGTGGTTATTTAAGGTTATGGTCTTGTCAAATGTCAACAATGTAAAAACAAATACTCACATCGCTCAGGTGGGCCCTCTTGGCTACCGTCTCTTCCTCAGCTAGGCCATTCATTTTTGCCTCAAGCTCATCTTCCTCAAACTCAAACACAATGGGTATCTTCCTCTTCTTCTTGCCCTTTTTCCCCGTGGGAGGAAGTATTCCTCTTTCTGGACGAGCATCCTCACCTAGGGGCTCCACATTCGCACCATCTGTCACCTCAGACTGGACATGACCTTCAACCTCACACTCTTGGTCAGCTGCTGGCTTTTGCTTCTTTTTAATTTTCTTGACTAGGGTTTCCATGGTGACTCCTGATGGTGCAACAGCTACAGTCATTTTCTGAGGCGGTTCTGTGACTGCGGCTTCCACCTCTACTGGCTCCACCACCACTGACGCTGTCTTCTTCTTCTTCTTGTTCTTTTTGGATGGAGTAACAGCACTAGTATCTGCAGCTAGCTGTGCAAGTGTCATATCCTCCTGTGTTGTATGTGTCGTTTCGTTTTCCTTAACCATATTCACTTCTTGTTTTCCCTTCTTGGTCATCTTCTTATGTGGTGTCGCTGTGGTATCTTCTGTTGATGCCTCTCCAACAACTGAATGGATTTCAGCCACCATGCTTTCCCCCTCTGCTTCAATTTCTGCATTGGAACCCTGTTTCTTTTTCTTCTTCTTTGTTTGCGTTATAGTAGTAGTGGTAGGAGTGGTCTCTGGCAGCAAAGTCTTCTTGGGTAGGAAGGGTGTGGCATCTTTAGCTGTAGTATCGTGTATCTCTGCTGGCTCTGTGATCATCACTAAGGGGTCAGGTACCTCCGAGCTGACCTCAGACTTCTTCCTCTTTTTCTTTTTTGACAAGTTGTCAGATTGGTCCTTGACAATGCCCACAGAGGTCTCACACACTGGTTGGCTGGCTTGCTCCGTGGATGTGACTGACGACTGGCTCTTTACCTCCAAAGGATATACCATTGCTGATTTATCCTCCATGACGTCTGCAGATGAGGTAGAGCTTTCCATCTTTGCCACCTCACATTCATCCTTGGCAGCGGTGGCTGGACGGGAACATTCAGTCTCTGCTATAGTGGATTCTGATGCATTTTCTGTGTTGTTCATTGCACTTTGTCTTTCTCTTTCAACTGATAAAACAACAACAGGGGTCTGTTCCTTTTCCTCACCATCTTCTTTCCCCTCCCCTACCTGCTTCTTCTTCTTCTTTTTCTTCTTCTTCTTCTTTTTCTTCTCGACATTGGTTGCCAAGTCTCCTGGTTCACTGGAATCCTTTGTCATGTCCTTGTTTTGTGTGTCAGGTGTGGACTTCTTTTTCTTACCTGGGGGGTGGAGAAGAGTAATAGAAACCAATTATTTTTTCACTTTATGGGGTATTTTAATCAATCATTAATGCTTGGAAGTAATAAATAACAGCTATGGTCAAACAAAAATGAGATTTTCAAAACAAAAACTGGTCCTGGTGACTTAGTTCTGATCAACAGTTAAGCTGAAAGCCATTGGTCTATACTTGGAAGAATGCTCACCTGTTGCTCTTGAACTTCAAATGTAAATATTACTGTGCTAGCAAGGATTAACCTCTTATTTAGTGCAAAACTTTAACAATATTTTTTTGGAAGAACACAATTTAATAAATCCCCATCTAAATATCGATTAAACATGAGTTTTATTGAATATTGGTAGGAGCTGTGACTTATAGACCTCATACAAAGCCTCATCCAAATTCTGTTAGGGGATGAAAACCCATCCTTACTTCAAAGATTTTATCAAAGTAACAGTTTTTGGTGATTTCTGCTTTTAGAAAAAGATAGTGCAGATAGTCAGAAAATATAGGTTGGAGTCTCTGGAGCAGAGGTTGGCAACCTATGGCACACGTGCCCAAGGTGGCAATTTAGGCCATTAAACATGGGCACATGGGACAACTCAATAAAATATATTTTTAACATACTTTTTTCATAAAAAAACATTTTAATATATAATATAGCCAAATGGTGAACTAAATGAACAATTCGATTTAAAATAATACTGAAATAATTAAATAGTCTCAAAGTACACTGTCGTTTTTGACAGCAAGAGTGCACACAATTGACTTCTTCTATCATAACCCCCCCCCTCCCTCTGATCTGCCAATGAGCACAGCATTACAGCGGTAGTGAAAACGTAGGATAGCTAGCTAGCTTTCTTTTTTGCTTCATGTCAAGAACAACTAGAGATGGCAGAAGCAAAAAAAAAAAAAAGTTGTCTAATATTTGCCTATTTTGGCAGTTTTGGACAAACGAATTCGGATTTATTTCATGAAAAGACTGAGCTGCGTGCACACTCTGCTGCGAAAATGTGTATCAAAAGTGTAAAACGTAATTTTGAACAAGGCACGAGAAAAACTTCAAACATGAGGCTGATAAAGCTGAATCAATCAAGAGGGCAGTGGTCCAGAATGGAAAGCAAAGCAACGTGTTTACAACCCGATGTATCACCCAAAACCAAGCCACAGAGGGCAGTTACAAAGTCATACAGTGTATTGCTTAATATGAGAAGTCATTCTCTGATGGAGAGTGAATTCTGGAGTGAGTTGGACGACATGGTGGAGAGGGTACCCAAGGAGGAGAGAGTGGTGATTGGAGCGGACTTCAATGGACATGTTGGTGAAGGGAACAGAGGTGATGAGGAGGTGATGGGAAGGTATGGAGTCAAGAAGAGAAATGTGGAAGGACAGATGGTGGTCGATTTTGCGAAAAGGATGGAAATGGCTGTGGTGAATACATATTTCAAGAAGAGGGAGGAACACAGGGTGACGTACAAGAGTGGAGGAAAGTGCACACAGGTGGACTATATCTTATGTAGAAGGCGCCATCTAAAAGGGATTGGAGACTGCAAGGTGGTGACAGGGGAGAACGTAGCTAGGCAGCATCGGATGGTGGTCTGTAGGATGACTTTAGAGACCAAGAAGAGGAAGCGAGTGAAGACACAGCCGAAGATCAAATGGTGGAAGTTGAAGAAGGAAGACTGTTGTGTGGAGTTCAGGCAGGAGTTAAGACAGGCACTGGGTGGTAGTGAAGAGTTGCCAGATGGCTGGAAAACCACTGCAGAAATAGTGAGGGAGACAGCTAGGAAGGTACTTGGTGTGTCATCAGGACAGAGGAAGGAAGACAAGGACACTTGGTGGTGGAATGAGGAAGTACAGCAAATTATACAGAGGAAAAGGTTGGCAAAGAAGAAGTGGGATAGTAAGAGAGATGAAGAAAGTAGACAGGAGTACAAGGAGGTGCAGCGTAAAGCAAAGAGAGAGGTGGCAAAGGCAAAGGAAAAGGCGTATGGTGAGTTGTATGACAGATTAGACACTAAGGAAGGAGAAAAGGACTTGTACCGATTGGCTAGACAGAGGGACCAAGCAGCAAAGGATGTGCAGCAAGTTAGGGCGATCAAGGATAGAGATGGAAATGTGCTGACAAGCGAGGAGAGTGTGCTAAGAAGGTGGAAGGAATACTTTGAGGGGCTGATGAATGAAGAAAATGAGAGAGAGAGAAGGTTGGATGATGTAGGGATAGTGAATCAGGAAGTTCAGCGGATTAGCAAGGAGGAAGGGAGGGCAGCTATGAAGAGGATGAAGAGTGTAAAGGCAGTTGGTCCTGATGACATACCTGTGGAGGCATGGAGATGTTTAGGAGAGATGGCAGTGGAGTTTTTAACTAGATTGTTTAACACAATCCTGGAAAGTGAGAGGATGCCTGAGGAGTGGAGAAGAAGCATACTGGTACCGATTTTCAAGAACAAGGGCGATGTGCAGAACTGTAACAACTACAGAGGTATAAAGTTAATCAGCCACAGCATGAAGATTTGGGACAGAGTAATAGAAGCTAGGTTAAGAGGAGAGGTGACGATCAGCGAGCAGCAGTATGGTTTCATGCCACGAAAGAGCACCACAGATGCGATGTTTGCTTTGAGAATGTTGATTGAGAAGTATAGAGAAGGCCAGAAAGAGTTGCATTGTGTCTTTGTAGATTTAGAGAAAGCTTATGACAGAGTGCCGAGAGAGGAGGTGTGGTATTGTATGAGGAAGTCAGGAGTTGCAGAGAAGTATGTGGGAGTGGTGCAGGATACGTATGAGGGAAGTGTGACAATGGTGAGGTGTGCGGTTGGAATGACAGATGGGTTCAAGGTGGAGGTGGGATTACATCAAGGATCGGCTCTTAGCCCTTTCTTGTTTGCAATGGTGATGGACAGGTTGACGGACAAGATCAGGCAGGAGTCTCCATGGACGATGATGTTCGCGGATGACATTGTGATCTGTAGCGAGAGTAGGGTGCAGGTTGAGGAGAGCCTGGAGAGGTGGAGGTATGCACTGGAGAGAAGAGGAATGAAAGTCAGTAGGAGCAAGACGGAATGCCTATGCGTGAATGAGAGAGAGGACAGTGGAATGGTCAGGATGCAAGGAGTGGAGGTGACAAAGGCATTTGTGTTTAAATACTTGGGGTCAACTGTCCAAAGTAACGGGGAGTGCAGTAGAGAGGTGAAAAAGAGAGTGCAGGCAGGTTGGAGTGGGTGGAGAAGTGTGTCAGGAGTGATTTGCGACAGAAGGGTATCAGCAAGAGTTAAAGGGAAAGTTTACAAGATGGTTGTGAGACCAGCTATGTTATATGGTTTGGAGACAGTGGCACTGACGAAAAGACAGGAGGCGGAGCTGGAGGTGGCAGAGTTGAAGATGCTAAGATTTTCACTGGGAGTAACGAAGAAGGACAGGATTAGGAACGATTATATTAGAGGGACCGCTCAGGTTGGACGGTTTGGAGACAAAGCAAGAGAGGCAAGATTGAGATGGCTTGGACATGTGTGGAGGAGAGATGCTGAGTATATTGGGAGAAGGATGCTGAATATGGAGCTGCCAGGGAAGCGGAGAAGAGGAAGGCCAAAGAGGAGGTTTATGGATGTGGTGAGGGAAGACATGCAGGTGGCTGGTGTGACAGAGGAAGACGCAGAAGACAGGAAGAAATGGAAACGGATGATCCGCTGTGGCGACCCCTAACGGGAGCAGCCGAAAGTAGTAGTAGATTCTCTGATGGAGAGTATATAAAGGAGGCTTTCCTCAGCAGTTCGGATGTCATATTTGATGGGTTACCAAACAGAATCGATCATCAACAGGATCAAAGAAATGCCCATTTTGCGAGAACTGCAGAGAGACGCATAACAGACAAGGCTGAAAACATAAGGCACCAGAATTCTCTTGCACTGAAAGGTGTGTTGGTATTCAGCGTAGCTCTTGATGAGAGTGTGGATGTAAATGACGTTTTACGTCTAGCAGTGGTTACCAGATATTGAGACAAACAAGGGTCGCACTAAATCGGTAAGATTGAAACAATTTTCTTTTGTGCCTTAGTAATTTTCATACATTTGCACAAGTGTGTGTGTGTGTGTGTATAGAGCACAGATCTCTTGGCATGTGGAATCTAGATGGGGAGACCAGCAGAACAAGTAAATAAATAGATAAATGCTCATTATGAAAATGAATTGGCACTCAGGTCTGTAATTTTTTTTAAACCTTGAAAAGCGGCACAGGACATCCAAAAGGTTGCTGACCCCTGCACTGGATCAATGAGGAGACATGCAACAAAGGTCCTGTGTTGAACATGAACTTGGGACACTAAAATCAAGCTTCAACTTACATGGTATAATGTTTGTTTGATTGAGCAATCAGGACAAACAGGAGGTAACTCACATCACCCCCCATACACTAACTGACATTGTATCTCCTAATCTTCCTCCTGCACCTACTGTAGTCTTCATTGAGGAAAAAAAAAAGCCCTTTTGCCTTTTTTTTTTCTCAGCACCAAATTATTCCAGTCAGGGTACTTTGGCTCTGGCTCTTCTACAGTTAATGCTGGAAGTTTTATGCTTGCTCTACAATTGCACTCAGAGTCACCTTGAATGAGTGTTCGTTCAAATACCTAATCTGTAAAATGTCTGAAAAAGGATCAATTATATTTCATTGATGAACCTATAAAGTAAACTCAGCTCTTTTATAGGCAACAGTGGTGCCTGGTCATCTGGGCTACCTTTCTTCTTCTTGACTGCAGGGTGCCCCTCCTCCGTATCCTCCGGCCCGGGGCCTCTTCCCCTTTTCATCCTCTTCCTGCTGCCAAACATATCATCATCCTCATCTGTGGAGACCTCCTCTGGGTACTCATCTTGAGGAAAGATTCCTGGGGTAGGGCAGAGAAAGAATAAGGAACCAAGAAGTACGGAGAGACAGGAGCGAAAGGAACACAGGGAGCTGCAAAGGCCAAGGTGAAAAAAAAATTTAATTGCATTTTTTCTGGATATCAATACCAGCTGCGATGAAGCGCAGCATGGACACTTACCTTCACTGAGGTCACGCAGTCTGACGTCAGCCGAGAAATAATAGTCAGAGAGAGAGAGAAGAGGAAGACATATCAGTCAGGGTTTGACAATCACATAACGACGCCTATTTTTAATGTCTGAGTCAGTGTGTACACTGATGGGTAATTGTGCATGAGCCTGTGTGTGAGGGAATGTATGCATGTGAAGAAATCTGTGTGTTGTATCTGTATGCAAGAATGTGTGTGTAATAAGGGAGATCTCAGTGCCTGAACTTACACTTTGACGATTTTGTACAGCCTCTGTCGGTTGTGGCTGGGCGTGTTGCTTCGACTGGCTAGCTCAAACAGCCTGCTTGCCAGGGCAGCATAGTCAAACTACCACACACATAAACAACAAATAAAATCATGAATTAATCACACTGTATCACTGCATCCATCTGTCTGTCATGGGAGACCTAACAGAGACGGCTTGTAAGTAAGTAAAGATTTATATCAAAGTGCTTTACACTAAATCAGAAAAATATGAGTAAATACAAAAAATAAATTGAATAAATATAAAACATGGCACAGGGAGTAACAGACCAAGCTAAAAATGAACCAAAACAGAAGGCAGGGATGGGGCTCTATAAAAAGGCTTGCCTACAAAGATGGGTTTATAGAAGCCACTTAAAACAGTCCAAAGATTCAGCAAATCTAATGGATTGGGGAAGATTATTCCATTACTGCCTTTCACCACAAGCGGGGGGTAAATGGTTGTAAAATGTGATGCGTTGCCATCATTTGTAACCAATTTCCTCAGCCATTTACAAATTGACACATCCACACTTTTGGACCCTCCAACAAGTGGCATTTCATTTGGGGGGTAAAATCTGTGCCATCATGCAGCATGACTTCCCCAACATGAGACTGTAACTGACTTAAAAGTTTAAAATAATTTGTCGTCCGCGGTGGCGTAGCGGTCTAAGCATCGGCTTGGTGTCGATGCAGTTGCCCACTGGGGACTGGGGTTCGCGCCCCGGTCTCGTCAGATCCGACTATGGCCGGACTTGAGGAAGCAGCAATCATTGGCAACGCTGTCTTCGGGAGGGGGGCGGAGTCGGCTTGTGTTCGTCATGTGAATGCGTCTCTGTGTGTGTCGGAAAAACAGTGGTTCGGCTTGGATTCGCCTTGTCACGAAAGTGGGGAGGCGCTTTCCTTCGAGACTGCCAGCCGGAGAGATGCAGTTGGCGAACGCATGCAATACGAGGGTGGGTGTTTGAATTAAAATAGGGATCAATTGGCCACTAAATTGGGAGAAAAAAGGGAAAAATCAGAAATAAATTTTAAAAAAAAAGTTTAAAATAATTTTTAGCCAGCAACTACAATCACAAAACTGGCCAGTGACATCAATTCTTTGACACTCTCACTGATTAGTCATCAGCATTGTTGTGCATGTTAATTAATAAAACCTTTTTGGTAAATGTCTGTGCTGGAGCAATAATCTGTTATTACAAAATAATGGATAAAAACTGGTCTTGCCATTTTACTGGAAAACTGCCCACTGTAACAAGCTTGCTGCTGAATCTCACTGGAGACAACTTCACTGAAAATCTATGCGTTACTGGAAATAAGAAGAGGCCTAGGAGTTAAGTCACCTGTAGCACTGGTCCAATTTCCCCATCATCCAGCAACTCTGCATCAGAGTCCTCCTCCAAGTGAAGAAGCTCTTCATCACAATCATCACCATCTTCCTTGTTTGTTTTAATACCTCAAGTGAAAGAAACATAGCACTTTGTTGATTTCCCTGAGTAAAGACAGGCAACGAAGAGGCAATCTAAAACAATTTAGGGCTATTCATAGCACACTGTCGTGTCTGCAATTGAAGACTGCTGCGATGGTGAAAAAAACCTTCCACCATCCAAAATGTTGACCTTTTCAGAATGGAAGGATAAAAACACTTATTTTAACAATGAGGATATGAAATTATAAAGTGGTCATGAAATGGGTTTCACCATCCACCATCAATAATAATTACAAGATGGGTTCTTTCTTTTTAACCCAGACCTCAATAAAACATTGGCAGGCATCCTGTAAGTATCATCCAGAAAAAAAGTCACCAATTGTTTGAGTATTGAGAAACATACTGCTCTGTTGAATAATTTCACTGGGCTTAAACAGCCCAATTGGCCAATCAGTTAAGCTTTCAAAAACCATGATGTATTCCCTATTAAAAAAAAAAAAAAAAAAAAAAAATCAAGAACCTCACAGTACAGTCATGTTTATCTTCATTTATTTAATATTTACTTAGAATATGTTTGAATATGAGCAAAATTGGACCTGCTTTGAAACTACTTTTTGCAGTTAATACAGCAGTGCATACCAACGATCTGTGAACTTCCACACTTGTGAGGGCAGGAAGTTGTGTAGCATTAGCTATAGCCATGTGCAAAGTAAATTGGCAAAGACGTAGCAAGGAAATTATGCTTGTGGATGTGGAAAAAAAGTCATTTTAAATTTATAGAAAGCATGGTTTGCTACTATTTCTTAGCAGAAAATAAGTCATGTCTTACTGTACTGTGATCTTCCCATTTTCAACAAGCCAACAGCATCATGTCGTCACCCACCCATGACGTGTTGATCAGCTCCCACGATTAGTTTGGTAATGCCCCTTTTCCATGACATGGTACCGGCTCAACTCGACTCGACTTTTTCGTTTTCCATTACTGGAAAGTACCGGCATTTTGGTAACTGTTACCACTTTTCCGGTACCACCTTTGTCGAGGTTCCAAAAAAAAAAAAAAAACTGGAGCGGGTACTAAAATCGATGCAGACCAGCTACACTGAGGGGGTACTGTTATGATAATGGAAAATGACATTCTGTGAGTTGAGTCGAGCCGATACCATGCAGTGGAAAAGGGGCATAAATCTTTTGCCCAGTATGAGAAACATGATGGCTGGGTTAACTGACTTTTTTTGTTGCTTTGCCCATAAATTTTGATTGACCCCACCTTGCGGCAGACATAGTACTACAGTGTGACAAACAGACCAAAAACAGACAGACCCCCCCCCCCCCAAAAAAAATTATATCGCGGTAGGGGGACAAATATGATATATATAATTGTTTCTGAAGACTTAAACAATTGCTCCATTGGATTGTGTTGAAACCAAGCGAAAAGATTCAGCAAAGCGTTAAGTTTCTCAAGAAGAGATTTTTGTCTGGATGACTATAAACAATGCCCATCAATGTTTTAATGAGATCTGGGTTAAAAAAAAAACAACAACAACCTTTGAACCTATCATAAAGGACCAGCTTATATAATGCTGTGTTCATGAGGGAGAGGACAGGAAAGTGGTGAGGGAAAAAATAATAACACGTGTCTACAGGAAGAAAAAAAAATGCTTCCTTTCAATCTTAGATCAAAATTATGTCTGTGGCTTTGAGAGTAAACACATTTTTACTCCATTTTGAAAATCACTTCAAATCACAGGATTTGCACTAAACTAATCCACCATAATTGCTAAATGAAATTAATTTGGATATTGGTCAAAATAAAACACTGCACTATATATTTAAAATGCCGACTGCTGTTGAAAATAGTGATTATGTGGATACAAGAACAAAAACTGAGACAATTGCAAAATATTAATCTCTACACCTTAAAACTGACTGGACTTACGTATTTCATATCATCACGCCACTCTTACTACTACTACTACTACTACTTTCGGCTGCTCCCGTTAGGGGTCGCCACAGCGGATCATCCGTTTCCATCACGCCACTCTTACTGATGAACAGAAAATATCCACACTTCCAACAGTTTAATTTTAATGCTCCATATCCAAAAGCATACCATTGATTTGTTTTCCTTTTCCTCTCTTGCCGATTGTTTTGCTCTTCATTTTCTCATTTTCTCCTTCCTCTTCCTCGGAAGCCTGGCCTGAGGCAGAGTCTTCTGCATCGGCTGCCTTTATCTCTCTCATCAAGTCCTCGATAGCAAAGGGAGCCTGTTCAATGATGGTGCTGAAAACGCTACTGCAGATGGCCTGGAACAGGATACGGCTAGTGAGACAGAATGGTAGAAAATGAAAGAGAATGAATAAGATAGAAAAAGAGGGAGAAAAGGGGTAAGTAGAGGACTGTCATTACACAACTGTTGGACTCCATAGGTTCCAGACAATGATCGTATTGATAACTAGGCCAGAAGTCACACAATTGTAATTGTTAAAAAATTACACAGCTACGGGAAAAATGTTTTTGATAATTGTTTGTTCTTGTTTAAATTTTGTAATTTAAAACTTGATTGACATTGGTTTCAAAGACTGAAACTACAGCGTTTCTCTTGGGACAAATTTTGCAGTTGCGCCTCATTCATGCCTGTTTTTTCCAAAAACAGTGCAGCAATATTCAGATAAGAGTGCGTGATAATCTAGTCACCAGAACATATTTCTCAGTTCAATTTCACAATATTGGTTTTTTGTTTCGCATTAATTATATGCCTGAGCCAAATGGTGCATAACAGAATATTGGTTCAATGGGACTTTAAAATAAGCCATATATTTGTCTTAATCCCACCACCCTCACACACGCAAACATCCGTCATTACGGAATGTCATTAAGGAATGTCATGCTTGATGTGGCAACTCTGAGGAGCTTCAATTGTCAGTGTCATCCATGACTTGATTTATCAGGCAATTATTTCACTTTTCATTTCCAATTTTGTGGCTTCACACTAGGACTGTCAATGAATATTCCAAATTCAAATGTATAACCGAATTGTAAAAAAATAAATAAAAATAAAAATAAAAACACAAAGAAACCCAGTAATTCAAGTGTGAAAATTAATATTCATTTGTGGAAGAAAAAAAAAAAAGCAGCACTACCGCAGCTGTCTACCTCGCAAATTCTCACAAGGCCCTTGGCCGCTGCACTGAATACGATGCATGACGGACAGGAGTCACACATCACTTTCACTGGTTGAAAATGAAATTTAGGTCAAGCTGAAACGAGTGAATAATTCAACAACCGTGTGGTAAAGATGGCAGAGAGTTCACAACCCAGCTCGGCTGCAGAGAGAGTGATTTTCACTCGGAACAATCTAAAAATCCCCCTTTGGAAATACTTTGGATTTTGGTCAGAAAACTCTTGCTTAGCAAAGATGGGAAAATATTATCAAATTGCTTATTTAAACCAGTATGAATATTACTTAATCTGTATAAAAATTAGGCTATCGAATAACACATCAATTATGAATCATTCATCTCGCATTCTCATTTCTCACTCTAGCAGCAACAACGGTGGAGAGAGAGAGAGAGACAGAGAGATAGAAAGAGAGAGAGAAGTCTGTGGTCTATATATGACATTTTACAGTATATGACATTATTTTATTTGTTTATTTCATAATGTGTAGGTATGTCGAGCTTTTAAAAGACGTTTACATTGAAATAAATATTCCTATGCAAGTAGTTATGTCTCTCGTACTGGTTTGCCCTCTTATGAACATAATGCGCAAAAATATATTTGAATGGGTATGAACCTATGTGCTTTCGAACATCATTTTTGGCCAATTTTGACAGCCCTACTTCACACACATTCACTATTACACTATATGCCAAAAAGTGTGTGGACACCCCTGGTAATGAGTGGCTTTTGCTATTTCAGCCACATCCATTGCTGGTAGTTGCATATGCGGTCTCCATAGACAAACATTAGCAATAGAATGGGTCATACTGAAGGGCTCAGTGACTTTCAATGTGGCTCTCATAGGATGCCACCTTTCCAACAAGACAGTTCATCAAATTTCTTCCCTGTTCGAGCTGTTCCGGTCAACTTTAAGTGTTATTACGAAGTGGAAAAGTCAAGGAGCAACAACAGTACATTTTACATGTGTACATTTTAGACAAGCTCACAGAATGAGACCGCTGAGTGCTAAAATGTGTAAAAATTCTCTGTTCTTGGTTGCAACAAGTTACAAACTGCCTCTAGAAGCAACGTCAGCACAATAACTGTTAGTCGGGAGCTTCATGAAATGGGTTTCCATGAACAGCCACACACAAGCCTAAGATTACCATGCACAATGCCAAGCATCAGCTGGACTGGTGTAAAGCACACCACCATTGGACTCTGGAGCAGTGGAAACGCGTTCTTTGGAGAGATGAATCATGCATCACTATCTGGCAGTCTGACGAACCAATTTGGGTTTGGCGGATGCCTGAAAACGGTGTCTGTCCAAATACACAGTGCAAACTGTAAAGTTTGGTAGAACAGGAATACCGGTCTGGGCTGTTTTTCAAGGTCTGGGCTAGGTCCCTTAGTTCCAAGGGAAATCTTAATGCTACAGCATACAGTGACATTCTAGAGCATTGGTTCTCAAACGTTTTATGTCAGGCTTCCCTGTAAAATTAGACACCCCCCCTATACTCTTTCAGTCAATGCAAATCATTAATATTGGAAAACATTGATAATATATGATTTTGAATTAACTTTTTATTGAAAAATTGCTAAAAACCTGAACTGCATGAACTGCTTTCAACTTTATTAATTGAATATGAACTCATTTCAACTTTATGAACTGAACATTAACACGATGAAATGCCTTTTGAGATGTAAAAAAAAAAACAGTCAAGTTTGCTTTGAAAGAGCATGTGGTGCCATCAGTTTTCAGTGGCTGCCATGAGCCTGTTTTTCATTGCACAGCTTTTCAAAGCACGGTTCATCTCTGATAAAGCCACTCTTAAGTCACTCTTCATCTTCAGCTTAGATCTGTACTTGGATTTCAGTGAGGCAACAGCAGAGAACCCCATTTCACACAAACAGGACATGGCAAAGGGTAGCAGAATGTCCACAGCCTGGGGAACAGAATGCCCGCAGCCCTCTGGTCTATGTGTTGGAACTCGCTCTCCACAACAAGCCAGAATTCACTCAATGTCTTAAGATGCAGACTTATTCCATAGAGTGGAGTCAGACATCATGTCAATGAACTGTTCTTCCTCAGAGGAGCTGAATTCAGCAAGGGGTGCAGCACCAAAGGAATCTCTGACCCAGTCATATTGACTGCTGTTGCTTGGGAAGTATTTCTCAAAATGTCCTCTCAGGGCAGATATGTGCTACATGAGACATGGAATCGCTGTAATCTCATTGATTTCAATGGCTGCAGTGAGATTTTCAAATTAATCTATTTTTCCTTGGCCAAGTCTCATGTCCCACATCTACAGCTTCCTAGTGAATGAGTTGGTCTTGTCTGCCAAGTGTGGTAAGTGCTTGCCTGTGTCCAACATGTGCAAATTTAATTCATTCAACTTGATTCAAATGTCAGCGAGACAGGCCAGTTTCATTAGAAACACTGGATAACTGAACTTACTGGCAAGCTCCTCCATGCTCTCCTCCAAAAAAACAAACAAAAAACCCCCCAAAAAACAAATTGAATTTCCTCTCTAAGCTCCAGCACCCTGGGCAGTAAATTGCCGTGGGAGAGCCACCTGGCCTCACTGTGAAACAAAACCACGGTGTGAACAGCACCCATCTTCTCACAGAGTACAGTGAGGAGTCGAGCTTTCAGTGGTCTTGCTTTGATGTAATTAACTGTGGTATTTACATCAGACAAAACTTCATTTAGTTCAGGACTCAAATGCCTTGATGCCAGGGATTCTTGATTTATAATGCAGTGTGCCCATTCTACAGTCAGTGCAGCTCTGCTGATGAGCACCTGTAGCCCACTCCGTTCCCCTGCCATAGCTTTTGCCCCATCAGTGTAAATTCCCAGTCTCCCCAGCCTTTGCCAGGTAGGAGTCTGTTATTTTAAAAAGCTCATCAACTGTAGCTCTATGCAGGGCGTATTTGCAACACAAATCTTCACTAAGTGAACCTGAATCTTCGGTGGCTCCTCCTTCGGTGTTGGTCCGTGGACATCACCCTCAGCTGTTTCCAGCTTCCATCTTCATGAGAAGTGGCTTTGTGAGATTGATAACTTTTGTTTATTTTCTTACTATCTCTTTTCTATATTCTGCCCTAACCACTTCATTTGTTCTGATTTAGCTATTTTCTGTGCTTAGTTCACTTACTTATTGCTAGATTCATTAGTTTTCTTTCTCATACGACTCTTGTGTTTAGTAGGCAGCTTCTCGTTCCTAGTTTGTTACTAGCTTTGAGCTTAGCCTAGCTTAGCAGTTAGCTTTATTACAGTCACAGTGAAAGCATCCTCATTAAAATTATGGTTTGTGGTGACTATTCCATAGTTACAGATATGTTGTCTCTATTAGAGAAACGTGTCCGTGAGTCTCGGAGCAGCTTCTTTCGGCTAGGATTACATTAAATGTGACGGGCACTCCAGATAGCCTTAGCCCTGGGCCTAATAGCGGGCCTGCTATCGTTAGCACTAGCTCAGCCTCGTTGGCTGATGTGGCAGAGTTTGTCTCCGTTTACCGGCGTGGGGAGGCTCGCAAGAGCAAGCCACCGGTTGTGTGGCCTGGTCTGCAGTCACCTCTGCCGACTGGAAACCGGTTTTCGCCACTCACCAGCCCTGTTGGCAGTCCTACCGGCCAGCATGCTTCTCCCACCCCTGTCGAAAGAGTCAAGCAATGCATGCTAGTGATAGGAGATCCCAGTACCCACAATATTAGATTACCTTCGCCAGCTTAGGTTCACTGTTTACTCAGGGTGCAGACATCACAGAGGCAGAATCAGGGAACCCAGGCACACAGCACTTTCAGCAATATTGTTATTCATGTCGGCACCAATAATGCTAGGATGAAGCAATCAGAGATCACAAAAGCCAGCCTAGTCAGAACGCTTGAGTTTGCCAGAAAGATGTGTCAGTATCGATTAATTGTCTCTGGTCCCTTACTTGTGAGGGGTAATGATGAGATGTACAGTAGGCTCACCTCAATGAGCTTACTGTACATCTGCTGGCTGGCTCATTACTGTAATGAGCAAGGATTCGGCTTTGTTAATTACTGGCCTTCTTTCTGGGGCTGCTCTTACCTGCTGAAAGCGGACGGCATTCACCCTACTGGGGATAGTGCTGCTCTTTTGTCTAGAAATATAGATAGCTGTTTACATTTAGTTTAACACTAGGGACTTATCATTCAGCAGGTTGCAGGTGATTAGAGAGCCTGCTAGGTTTAAATCTAGTGCAGATGTGGAGTCAAGTAGTGTAATAAACACGTTTAGTCAGGTAATGTCTCATAGTGTAGATTATCAGACTCACAGCTTGATCTATAACATTGAGACCGTCTCTCTACCCTGCTGTGTTGCTCCCAAGCTCTCCTCTCCTACTTGTGTGAATCACAATAATCTAATAATCATTCCTACCACTGGTGGTGGTGAAATGTGCAGCAAAGTACCTAATAATCTACAGAACCAAACATCTAATGTTATCAAAAATGTGACCACATGTCGTCTAAAGCGTTGGTCGCCCAAATTGTCAGCCAGGTGTCCAATTCCAATTAATATTTGACCTATTGGTAGCTCTAAAGTTCTGCCTACTACTGATCACTTCCACAAGATGCTTAAATTTGGTTTCATAAATATCAGATCATTGTCTATCAAAGCCTTACTAATAAATGATGTGATTCTTGAACATAGTTTCGATATGATTGGATTATGTGAAACATGGCTGAAACCAAATATTTTCCTTCCCTTAAATGAAGCTTCCCCACTCTGCTATACTTATGCCCATGTAGCTCGGGCAAATAAACAAGGTGGGGGTGTTGCCTTAATATCTAAATCTAGACAGGAACAGACAACCCTTACGTGCTAGCTAATTCAGCAAAGGTACTACGTAGACACATATGTCAAACGTTTAGGGCTGTCTGACCCCATGGAGAGCCAAATTCCCCTCAAGTAAGCCCCCCCCCCCATGTCCATCAGTCGTACTCACAAATAGATTTCTTTCTAGGAGACAGCAGATTAATTGAACAAATAAGCGCCTGTGAATATCATAGCATTGCCATTTCGGATCATGCCCATTTCTACTGACATTAGTATCAACCCTCCCACCCTTCTCCTTAACCAATGGTATTTCACTTCCTCTTTACTGGCAGAGGACTCATTTAGACAGTTTTTAAATTCACAAAAATAGCGCTCTTTTTTGAGACCAATGACACAATCGATGTCACAAAGGGAACTCTCTGGGAAGCCTTCAAAGCCTATATACGGTGCCAATCCATTTAATATGTCTCGAAAATGATGAAAGCTGACAAGGCCAGGTCGATGGAGATACTTCGGGATCTTCACTGCCTGGACAGTCAATATGCTATTTCCCCCAACTCTGAACTATAAAAAAAAACATTTACAGCTCCATGCCAAACTTGACCTCCTAACTACCCATAAAGCAGAACTTCAACTGCTTAAATCTAATGCTTCTTTGAAATGGGCAACAAGGCTGTGAAAATCTTGGCCCTTCAAGCCAGAGCTGCCATGGCCTCAAGATTAATCCCGAAAATTAAATCTCCTGCAGGAGAGGTTTTCTCAGATCCAGTTAAAATCAATCACAGTTTGCTGCATTTTATTGTGAGATATGAACCTCTGACCTCCCCCTGATTTCTGAGGGGGGCTGGCCTCTTGCACCCAATGTATCTGGCTTCCTGTGTCACAGCGGATTAACTTCAAATTTTTATTATTAACATTCAAAACTCTTCATAATCTATCCTCTGTTATGTCACAGACCTCCTTCAGACTTCCACTCTATCTTGCTTCCTTCGGTCTTGACCAGCAAGTCTATTGGTACTACCAGCCATCAACCTCAGCACAATGGGTGTCAGGGCTTTCTCCTATGCTGCAACCAAACCCTGGAACTCCATTCCCCATCAAATCCGCTTACTGGACTCCATTACAGAATTCAAAACTGCTCTTAAAACCCACCTTTTTTAAACTAGCATACTCACTTTAACAGCATTTAACAGCTTAAAATTCATCTTTTTTTTTAAAATTCCTGATGATGTATGCTCTTTGCTTATTGTGTTTTATTGTTGATTGTGCTAAGGTTTTTTACTGCTTTGTTTTATGGTATTTGATGTAAGGTGACCTTTATTGTCATGAAATGCACCTTTAAATCCATCCATCCATTATCCAAACCGCTTATCCTTACTCAGGGTCGCGGGGATGCTGGAGCCTATCCCAGCAGTCATTCGGCAGCAGGCAGGGAGACACCCTGGACTAGCTGCCAGGCCATCACAGGGCCGACACACACACACACATTCACACCTAGGAACAATTCATTATGGCCTGATTCACCTGACCTACATGTCTTTGAACTGTGGGAGGAAACCGGAGCACCCAGAGGAAACCTACACAGGCATGGGGAGAAAATGCAAACTCCACACACAAGGTCACAAGGTCGAACTACCCTGGGGCTTGAACCCAGGACCATCTTGCTGTGAGGCGACTGTGCTAACCACTGCGCCACCGTGCCGCCGCTTGAACCCAGAACCTTCTTGCTGTGAGGCAACTGCGCTAACCACTGCGCCACCATGCCGCTGCATCTTTAAATAAAATGCATTATTATTATTACTATTATGATTACTATTCACATAGTTTTTGTGGCTACAACTTTCATGGTAGCCCATGCTCTGTGAAGCACATTGTGCTTCCAACTGAATGAAATATGCTACATAAAGTTTTGCTTGCTTGCTTTTGCTAAAGACAATTAAAATTTTTACCTTTCACTGTTACACTCCATTATTAGCACCTGTTAAATCTGTTCCGCTCTATTTTTTCCCCCCTCGGTTTATTTCCCGGGCTTGCACCCCCCCTCTCAGTGCCTCACGCTTATATTTAATTAGGAAGTCACATTGAGATCAACATCTCATTTGCAAGTGAGATCTGAGTACAGAATAGAATAAAAAAATAAATACTGCAATGACATAGCAATATAATAACTGAAGCAACACTGGTACACTGCTGCCTCACAGCAAGAAGGTCCTGGGTTCGAAACCCAGGCCGTCCCAGGTGCTTTCTGCGTGGAGTTTGCATGTTCTCCTCATGTCTGTGTGGGTTTCCTCTGGGTGCTCCGGTTTCCTCCCACCATCAAAAAGACATGCATGTTAGGGTTAATACTCCTGTCTGTGCCCCTGACCAAGGCAATGGAAAGAAGAACTGGAGTTGGTCCCTGGGCACTGCATGGCAGCTGCCCACTGCTCCCAGTGTGTGTATGTGTTGGGATGGGTTAAATGTAGAGGATGGATTTCCCCCATGGGGATTAACAAAAGTAAAAGTAAAATAATGATAAAATAGCAAAGACATTCATATATAGACAGCAGCATGACAAATTATAAATGTAACACTTTACATTAAGTGCATGTAATAAATTTTAGTTAATAGGTAATACGTTCCTTATAAAGACCTTATAAAATGCTTCTTAACATTATTATGTTAACAGAATCGCAATTATGAAAACAGGCTGTGACTTTAAAATAGTGTGGGGGGAAAGAGAATAATCATAAGGGAAAATAGTGAACATACTCCTTGGTTCTGGCAGCTGTTTTGCAAAACGGGTTGATGAACGTCTGGTTCTGAGTGGCAGTGAGCTGCAAAGGGGAGGGGAAAAAATTATTTTTAGTTCACATCAAAAGCTATAGCTATTTCAATAACCAATCAATTTTTCAATTCACATCGATACAAAAAAATGAAGCTAGAAGTGCAACTTTAACTGACATTGTCTTTATGCATGCGCAATAATCCAGGTAAGGAAATCAAGAAAGTTGAATCAGCTCATGTGGATACAAATTGTATTTGATTTAACTGACATTCTGATGCCGAGCAACATGCGAGTGTAATAGTAGAGTGAGTTTAATTTCCACATAACCTACACTGAAAGTGAGAAATTAGGAACATACAGAGGCAAAGACCCATTTTTTTGTCCAATATCACATTTATCACACACACACACACACACACACACACACACACACACACACACACACACACACACACACACACACACAAATCAAAATGAATTTCTGAATAATTTGATATTCTTCACACCTTATCAGATGATTCACACAGTGTCACCTATAAACTGTCAATCACTGGGCTGATCATTAACTTTCAAAAATGTTGACTGCGGGCAGATTTGAAGTTGGCCGCCAGCAAGCGCTGACTCTGCGGCTATGTCAATGTCCAACAGGGACCAACAAGTGAGTGTACAATGCCTCAACCTTCCACCAACTACTTCTAGCTGTTGCTCTGGGAGCTTTAGAGAATGTTGAACATTTGACATTGTATTTAAGCCAGGTCGGGTTCATATTGGAAAAATCATGCACTGATTGTACCTCGGCTGAGCCCACCCTGGCCAACTCGGTTATGTAGAGGTCCAGGATGTGGAACTGCAGGCCACGGGGGACTCCACCGCCACTCTGTAGGATCTGTTCAGTCAGCAGCTCCAGGAATCTGGCAACCAGACTGGGAGAAGGACAGTTACTCAGCTATTATTGGGGGACCATATTGCAACATTTAAAAAATGTACTTCCAGATGGGAGAACATATCTTATGACCCGGACTACAAGTTGCACCGGAATGTAAGTCAGACTCAGCAAAAAACGCATTGTTGTGAGGGGAAAAAAAACCACACACACACACACACATACACACACACAAAAGTCGGTTCGGTGCATAAGTCGCATTTACAGTGGTGCTTGAAAGTTTGTGAACCCCTTAGAATTTTCTATATTTCTGCATAAATATGACCTAAAACATCGTCAGATTTTCACACAAGTCCTAAAAGTAGATAAAGAGAACCCAATTAAACAAAGGAGACAAAAATATTATACTTGGTCATTTATTTATTGAGGAAAATTATTCAATATTAGATATTTGTGAGTGGCAAAAGTATGTGAACCTCTGGGATTATAGTAAAATCCTGCTGATTTTACTATAATCCTAAAATTTTATTTTACTATAAAACTAAAAAATCTAAGCCTGTGACTAGATTTACTGAGCACATGGGTAATGAAAAACTTTTTCTGCATTTCAATAATGAATAAAATGTTACAGAATGAATGAACAATGAGATAAAAAGGGAAATACAAATTTTGGGGTCTGTGCTAGAACTTGTGGTTGTGAAAACAATGTTTTCAAAACTAATACCTGGTTTCCCAGTTCTTCTTCTTCAACACCTCAAAAGTCTGTCTGAACATGAAGCGAACCAGCTGTTGAAAACACAACAAAATGCTTGAAATCACTCATACTATAATACTTAAATCATCATAGAAATTTGCCTTTGGGGAAGTTAAGCCTTAAGATGAAGCATAGTTTAATTATAAATTTAAGTAAGTCTACATTTTTCCCTTTAAAGCAGCAAAGTAAAAGCTACTTTTAGCTGAGGTGGAAAATCATAATTTTCATCATTTTGGATCGACTGTTCACTTGCAATCATGGTGGCTGTCCAAGAAATATCAAAACATTATTTACTTGACACTTTGTCTGACGCTGTCTTATAATCAGAGATAACGCTAATTCTTCATTCTACTAATACAAACCTGGAAAAACTTGTCCATCCGCAACATATCAATGCCAGTCCACTCTCTACTGACAGTCTGCAGGAAACTGCTCAGAAACAAAAACTCTGCAACAAAAAAAGAAAGCAAAACCATAATATCAGAGATTTTTCCTCAATGGTCCAAACTCTCTTTAGTAGCTTGCAGCACTGCAGTGTTTCCCACACATAGACTTTACTTGGACGGGCCGCCCAGGTATATTAACTGCCACCAAGTATATTTGGCATGCCGTTTTAACATTTTTTTTATTTCATATCCATCCAAGAGAACGACGCCATCTGCGATCAATTAACTATTGGACAATGTCCCCTAGCTCTAACCCTCCTGTACCTGTTCGTTCTGCTATCACAAGAAGGGTCTATTGACAATCTCGCACATGCTCTGAAGCGTAACACAGAGACGTTCTCTGGTATCATGTTAGAAGATGCAGACATGGTGGATATTTTACAAGCACAGACCAGGTAAAGCAACTCCTTTTCTACTTTTTGTGTAATTGTTCTCTGACTTTGGTAGTAGCTTCCAAATAAAAAGCGGAAACTATGCTGCATTGATAGCTACAAGGCTCAAGAGTGTATTCAGCACATGTAACTTGACTGTTGCGCAACATGCAGCAAAGTTGCCCTGGCTAAATATAAGAAAGATTATCATTTGTTTTCTTTTTGGGCTATAGCAGTTAGAAAAACACAGAGTAACTTGAGTTAAGGTTAGACTAATATTTTTTCATGCATTTACTTAAGTAAATTTTATCTTTCTTTCAGCACTAAATATATTCACATCTAATTTCTTTATAATTAATTTAAAGCCAAGTGTAGGTTTTTCATCTGTTTTTCAGTTAAAACTGACCTGAGAAACAAACTGAAAGGGGAGAACCTGGCTGAATGTCTGTGAATATTGATAAATAGACCAGCACCAGAGGCGTTCCAACATGCACAGATGTTGGAGCTCTGTGAAAAGCCAAGAAAGATTAAATGTTCTGACAAACAATACCATCTTTGTACACACCAAAGAGTGTTTCATTGTAATTTTTTTTTTTTTTACTTTGTCTTACTATTCCTATGTGGGTAGTGGAGGGGAGGGTTGGCGGGGTTAGAGCTGTGAAATGCATTATGTGAAATTTATAGAAATATTCAATAAATCAAAATATTGTGTTAAAGGTCACACATATTTGATGTTTGCTACATGTACTAGACCATTTTTACCAGCAGGTAATGCCAGCTCTTTCCACTGGCTACCACCACAAGTATATTTCAGACCTGTAGGAAACACTGCACTGTTACATGAAAATTGTGACAATAGGCTTGAGCAACTTACGGCTGTCAACATTTTGGAAGCTGTGTAAAAGGCCAGAGATCTGCTTTGACAGCTCCTCCTGTGGACCAAAAATAAAGCCTGCGTGAATCAAAAAGCCCATTTGGTGGAATCTCCCTCTAGTTTAGCTAAAGAGTGAAGATGCAGGGGAGGAGTGGCTTCTTCCCATCTTTGGATGTCAAGATGTCAAAAAGCAAACTGCATAGAACTCACTTAACAGTCTTACAGGCTTTGACAATAATCAGGTGTATATTTTCCCACAAATTTCTAGACTGGCTTATCTGCGAGAGGAAATGAGCAGAGGATGGGGCTGACAGTCAGACAATGATGAAGCTATGTTAAATATTAGCGATAGGAGAACTTACGGGACGTCATTTGTGTTTTTGTGTCATGATTTTTGTCACCTTCATATTTAAGGACGGAAAAAGGGAAACCGGGGCCCCCTCCTGGAGCCAGACCTGGGAAGAGAGCTCGCCGGCGAACATCTGGTGGCTGGGCCTTGGCTCATGGGGCCCAGCCCGATAAAACAACATGGACCCACCACCCGTGGACCCACCACCCGTGGGTATGAGCATTGGGGTAGGGTGCAATGCAGACCAGGCAGCAGGCAAAGGTGCCAACTGACTTCACTTTTCTGGAGTTGGCCAAGGTGACAGGCACTGGGCAGGTGTGGGGATACTCACAAGTCCCCGGTTGAGCACCAACATGTTGGAGTTCTTCCCGAGGAATGAGAGGGTTGCCTCTATATGACTGCGAGTCACTGGGTGGGCCAGGAAGGCTCCGACTGTTGTGTGTGCTTATGCACCGAATAGCAGTTTGGAGTATCCGCCTTCTTGGAGTCTCTGGGTGGTGTCCTGGATAGGGTTGCGACTATATAGTTCTGGGGGACTTCCAACGCACACGTGGGCAATGATGGAGAAACCTGGAGGGGCGTGACTGGGAGGCGCAGCCTTCCCAATCGGAACCCAAATGGTGCCTTGTTATTGGACTTATGCGCGACTCATGGATTGGCCATAACAAACACCATGTTCAAACATAAGGTAGTTCATAAGTGTACTTGGTACCAGAACACCTTAGGCCGAAGATCAACGATAGACTTTGTGGTCATATCATCAGATCTGCAGCTGTATGTTTTGGACACTCGGGTGAAAAGGGGCAGAGCTGTCAACTGATCACCACCTGGTGGTTAGTTGGATCAGATGGCGGGGAAGGCTGTCAGACAGACCTGGTAAACCCAAACGTGTAATGAGGGTGAACTGGGAACGTCTGGTAGGGGCCCCTGTCCATGAGGTCTTCAACTCTCACCTCCGGAAGAAGTTCTCATGTATCCTGAGGGAGGCTGGGGACATGGAGTCTGAGTGGGCCATGTTCAAAGCTTCTATTGTAGATGTGGCAGGTAGAAGCTGTGGTCATAAGTGCCTGTCAAGGTGGCAACCTAAGAACCTGCCGGTGGACACGGGTGGTGAGGGAAGCCGTCAGGCTGAAGAAGGGCTTTCAGGCTTGGTTGGCCCAGGGGTCTTCTGATGCAGCAGAATATATTTGCATCTTTTTGGCACTCTGTCCCACCATTGTCGTAGCCTCCTCTTGGATGCATGCTTATGGCCTCAATCTGGTAGCTGGTTAATGGTTAAAAAGGTTAACGCCCAGAAACGTCCTGTACACAGTAAAATAAGAAAATACAGGCAGAGGACAGGGTCTCTGCAGATACAGACACCACCACACACATCTAGTGGGTCACAAATTATGATTGAGAGGGATTATTTTTGCATGAGTCTATACATTGATTTTTAGGAAAATTCTACTCGTTCTACCTTTAAGGTCACCCTGGTCTTTCCAAAACAGTGGCCTCTATTCTTTGTCCATTGCATCATATGCTTTTGCATTGATTTTGTTCTAAAAGTCAAAAAGAGCAGCCAATAATACCTGAAGCAGTACTTTGTCCTGCATCCAAAGGCAATAGAAGAGACCCTTCCATAGTTTGAGCACCTCATCATTTGTGAATCCACCTGCATACAGAAAAGTGGTAAGGTAGAGAACTTGAAATGCACTACCTATGAAACAGTATGTGTGGCATCCTCTTATCCACACTATCGAGTGTGTCCAGCATCTGACAAATAAGCAAGTTTGGGACGTGGTCGCAACAACAAAATTAAGGACGTTTTCACAGAGCTGAGTTACAAGGCAGCTCGAAAATGACACGTCTATTGTAGTTGCAGTGAAACTTACATCTATATCGCATGCTGATTTGAGCCTGTAGTCTACTGACTCCACACGTGTATACTACAATTTGATTTGATATATTCCATTATGCCGGTACAATTAAGTTACATCCAAACTAACAGTTGTAATTTAAATAGTTTCTCATTACTCTGTACTGACGGCTACTCATTAATGACTATGTACCAATGAGATTGTTAAACAGACACATTTCCGAACCTGAGGATAGTGTTTCCTTATGACAGCTCGCCTAGCTAGCTTTGGTAACGATCACTAGTTAGCATGACGATGGTAAGGTGTTTTACCTTCGGCTTTTTGTGACCTGAGACCAACATATTTTCTTAACTTCTTCATCGCCTTCGTCCGAATCGGCTTTTGATTGGAGGCTAATCTCTGAGCAAGCTGAATCTCAGGTTCTTGTAACGGCGCCATGTCCTCGGCAACTCACGTGGAAATACTTCGGCCCTGTAGCTCCTACTTTGCTCACATTTTTCTCCCCAGCGACGCATAAAGATGACGTAGTCAACCTCTGTATTACATCGCGTCCTGCACAGTACCACAGGATGGCGATGTCATTGCACGATCCGTACTGCAAACTCGATTTATCTAACGCACTTCAACGATCCTAATTTCTCCAGCAATGAACAATGTCATTAATTTGCTCATTATTTTAGCCAAATTCTATATTCATGAAATGGAAAATGTTGAATAAGCTATCATCTTATATAACATTTAAACAAACAAATTTAAGCATATATCTTCAAACTCTACTACATTTAAAAAACCGTAATCAGAAATTAACCAAAACTGTCAGCGTATGCACACTGTTCAGGATTATAAGTAAATCTCTTGTGTGGGTCCATATGTTGTTGTTGTTGTTGTTTGTTGTTGTTGTTTTTTAGCTTCTTTTATTCTGTTTGTACATTTCTGGCATGAAACTAATTACCCTGGTCTTCTTTCTGTTCTACGTTTTGTCAAATTGAAACGTTAAGAGAATATTTCTCAATAAAAAAGAAAATAATTTGTTTAACGCACACGCGCTAGTTCGGCTCCTGCTGCCGCTGCTGCTGCTTCTTCTTACTCTTCTCTTCTTCTTCTTCTTCGAATAGGCGCGATCTCTATACAACTCAGACGATGGTCTCACAGTGTCCTCTGTCAGCCCCACACTCGCCCCTTAATGGTTGACAACTTAAAATTTGTCGACAGAACCTGCAATAATCTCTTTATCAGAAACTCTCTGTTGAAGATATGTTATCCTAACCCTTTAAGAAGGAATTATATTTTAGACATGTACTCAAATTTGAATGCCCATAAAATTAGAAAAAGATACATTTCATTCCCTATCCCCTCCAAAGCCAGAGGTTCACTTCAAGATAATTAATGATATTAACCCCTCCAGTGAATTTATATGATTAAAATTTAATGTAGACTGTTATATCTGCCAATTCTGCAAGACAGACATGGAAACAACGGATCATTTATTTTTCCACTGTAACACAACTTATAAATTTTGGTATAATTTGTATGTATGGATGAAGTCTAGCATTAGTGCTTTACCGCCATTTCTACTAGTAAGTGTCAAATTTGGAATGTTTATGGAGGATAGAAATATAGAATTCTTGTTGAATAATGTGATTATTTTGGCAAAATATTTCATACACAAATGTAAATATTGCAAAACGCATCCCTGTTTAGCAGCCTTTAAAACCGAATTAGTAACTTTGTCCAAATCTCTAAAATGTATGAAAAACAGAAATGCCCAAATACTAGTCTTTGCATTTGAACAATTTACTGTAATGTAACCCCTGGAATATTGCATTGTCCTATTTCATTTTATTTTATCTCTTTTTAATTTACCTTTTCTGTTCCCTTGTTTTGTTCTCATTGTCTTTGACATATTTGGTGTACTGTTCTTAGTATACTGGCTTTGTTTGATGTGTTTGTATATTTGAAGTCTTGATTTAAAAAAAAACAAATCTTCTTCTTCTTCTTCTTCTTCTTCTTCTTCTTCTACTTCTCCTTCTTCCGTCTTTCGGACGGACTACAAATTAACGTTAAAGGTGCATGCCGCTATCTACTGGGTCACCTCTGATCCCTCACATCCTGCTCGTTACCTCTTCCGGCTCCTTCCCTCAGGGAGGCGCTGCAGGTCACTGTCAACTAAGACTAAACCCTTCGCAAACAGTCCCCCCCCCCCCGATTTCCTCCCTACAATCCCCTCCTCACACACCATTGGCATAAATACCACCATTCACTGTTATGCCTGATATAGTTATTGTGTAACTGTATTGTTCGTGATAATATGTGGAGTGTTGTCCATGTATGTATTGTGCTGCAGAGTGTAAAGTGTACCAAAACAAATTCCACCGGCCTTGGTCGTGTGGCTAATAAAATTATCTATCTATCTATCTATCTTGTACTGGAATGTGTAACACCATGACTATAAAGTTGGAATATGGCTATTAAACCTGTTTCGTTTAAGTATTCAAATAAAGCCCTTTGCACCAGTGTAAACTACTAATAAGACACGTTAGCCCCTAGCTAACGGGTCTGACCCTTTAGCCGAGCGGTTAGTGATGTCGCCTTGTGGTGCAGTACACCCCGTATCGAATACACCAGTAATTGTTTGTCCCCTGTCTCTAACAGACCTTTGATGCTCCACTCCCTTCCCATATCCACCACCCTGCCCTTCAGTCTTTCTCTTTCTACACAGAACTTCTTACAACCTATCAGCACACGTTCGACTGTTTCCTTGCAATTACAAAAGTCTAACATTTATCCGACACGGTCTTTTTCATTGTGTATATAGTAGCACTGAGTCCTGTATGTCCTAATCTCAACCTAGAGAAAATAACATCTTCTTTCCTACATTTACCTCGATTATTTCTCACTTTGACAGACTTATGAAATTTGTAATAATCTCTAGCCTTCGTGTCATTATTCCAGATTTCCTGCCACAATTTCATTTGTGATTTTGGTTCTGATCTAATGAAACACATTTCTAAAATCTCATTATCATTTTGGTTTAATGCACTTTTTGCAAGCTTATCTACAACCTCATTTCCCTTTATTCCAGGGGTCTCAAACTACTGGCCAGCGGGCCACATCCAGCCCACAAGGGAATTTTGTGCGGCCCGCGCTATGTTTTACATTTATTAAGATATCCGGACCGCGTATCCATTTTGCATACTATTTTAGTGTTTTTTTCCCCCTAACGTTTCTTTGTTTCTAGTACTAAGTACTCAGTTAAGATTAGTTGTGAGGCCAGGTGCAGATGATGTAGCCTAATGTCAGTTTTACAGCACTCTCTCTCTCTCTCGCTTACACACACACACACACACACACACACACACACACACACACACACACACACACACACACACACACACACACACACACACAGTAGCCACTGGCAACGCGAGTGCATAAACCCAGTAGGCTAGGCTAGCCCACTGTGAAATATCTCACGTGAGCTTGCTAACGTAAATTGTTGACTGCTTGCAGATGGGTTGTAAAAATGTCACTTTCAAAAGCCAAAAGAAAAGTTGACCAAGAGCACCGACAGTTCCAAGAGAAATGGACATGCGACTACTTCATCGCTGAATTTAATGCATCCGCGATCTGTATAATTTGCAAGGAAAAAGTTGCCATCCTGAAGGGTTTCAATCTGAAGTGATATTACACCAGTAAACGTGCATAAAAGTATGATCGGAGAGAAAGGCAGCACGCTTTCAAAAAAGTCTGTCCTGTCAGCAGAGCATTTTTCACAAAGCCAAAAAAGACTGACACAGCTGTCTAAACTAGCTATGTGGTAAGCGAAGCAATAGCGAAGGCTGGCAAGCCATTTATGGAGGGACAGCTTCTGGGAGACTGCATGCTGCAGGTAACGAATATCGTTTGCCGGGAGAAGGCATCTTTATTCAGAAACATCAGTCTAATACAATGGTAGCACAGATCAGACAATATTTACAGACAGTTGTGCACTAAAGCAAACAATTTCATGCACTATTCTTTGGCACTTAATGAAAGCACAGATGTAAATGACAATGCTCAGCTCACTATATTTGTAAGGGGTATCAATGACCGTTTTAAGTTAACAGAACTGCTAATTTTATATCCAGTGCAGGGAAAGTCTACAGCTAAAGATATATTTCAAGTGCTGTGCAATGCAGTTGAGGGTGCTGGTCTACCCTTGAATAAATTGACTGGAATCACCATCGATGGTGCCTTGTCAATGACGGGAAGAAAAAATAGGCTTGTGGCACTGATTCAAAGAAAGCTGGAGGAAGAGAATGTAGATCCCGCAATTGCATTGCACTGCATCATTCACCAGCAGGCACTCTGCAGCAGATACTTGAAATTTTACAGTGTTATAACTATTGTGGTGAAATGTATCAATTACACCAGATCAAGAGGTTTAGAACACTGCCAGTTCTTGCATTTCTAGTGGAAATAGATGCAACATATGGAGATGCGTTGTACTTTACAGAAGTATGCTGGTTGAGCAGGGGCAGTGTCTTGAAAAGGTTTTTTTGAATTGAGGGAGGCAATCAGAGAATTCATGAAAGAAGGCAGGCTACATGTTCCTGAGCTTGATGATCCCAAATGGCTCATGGATTTAGGTTTCTTAGTTGATATCACACAGGCACTTAACACTCTTAATTCAAAACTGCAGGGACCAGACCAACTTGTCAGTGGACCATTTGATAATGTGAAAGCCTTCTCTGTGAAACTCAGATTATGGAAAACACAACTCACAGAGAAGAGATTTGTCCACCTCCCAACATGCCAGTCAATTATTGATGATGGTGCCAGTCACTGCTGATGAGTATGTGACTGCCACTGATAATCTGCAGCAGGAGTGTGAGCATCACTTTTTTGAGTTTAAGATGCACAGCGCCACTTTCCAGTTATTCGCGGACCCCTTCTCCTTAGATGTGAACAGTGCTCCAAGCATCAAAGGTTGAACCAGTTCATCTGGGTACAACATGAACCCAAGCGCTCCAAACACATTTCAAATGGCGCTCACAGACTTGCAGTGAGTTCAAGGCAAAGTTCAGAGAGGCACAATGAAAGCAAGAGATGCTAGGACAGTTTCTCAGAGAGCTTCCCAAAACATTCCTACAGTTATCCAAACTGTTCAGGCAGCTCATGTGTCTTTTCAGCAGCACTTATCTGTGTGAGAAACTGTTCTCAACTATGAACTTCAATAAATCAAAGCAAAGGTCCAGATTGACCAATGAACATCTCCAGGCTGTCCTCAGGGTGTCCACTGCCCTGTCCCCGAAAGCAAATGTGCCTCACCTGTGTCAGCAGAAGAAGTGCCAGGTTTCTGGCAAGAAGTAGGCAAAATATGTAGGCCTAGGCCAGGCTACACTGTGTACATAGTTACCTATTCAAGTGAAAACTCTGAAAAAATGTGAGATAATAATAAAAAAATGATGTGAAGGTTATATAGTCGAACTGTTTTTTCTTCATCCCTATTGCACTGGCCCTCCTCCATAAGACTACCTGTCAAGTGGCCCCCAGGTCATTTGAGTTTGAGACCCCTGCTCTATTCATACATGTGCCGGTATCCAGTTAAGATGGCAGACTTGAACTGTAACATTAAGTACAGAACAGAAAACACCACCCCACTGCACATTTTCCATCTATCTGTGTGCTAAACCTGTCAAAAAAAAGAAAAAAAGACAAATATTGTAGAGTGGTAGAGTGTATGTTTATTGTTGCAACGCTGCAAAAAAAATTGTGTAGGAAAGGCTGCAACGTAACAGAGAGGACTGTAGATCTGAATCACAGGGCACAAATAATCAGGTCAGCTGCAAGGCTCCCTTACTGAGGCTGCTTCTTTCTTGTGATCTGTCAAACATACAGCAACACAGGCGACACACACACACACACACACACACACACACACACACACACACACACACACACACACACACACATTTGGGGTTTAGTACAACAGTTTTTATTTATTTTTCTTCTGGCAAAGCAGACAGGTGGTAGTTGAGGAGGGGTTGTACTGCTCCCACCGTGATGTTAACATCTATACATCAATGGGGAGGATGTGGCTGATTAATACATGTAACCACTGGCAGGGTTCCAACAAAACTGTGTCTATCAAGTCCTTTGTGTTTATTATAGTTTCAGTGTCCACTGTTTATCAGCAGATATATTACATTTCAACAATTTTTTTTATGAGACCTGCAACCTGCTCATTTATTCAGGTGGGACAAAAGTAATAAAAACCCAAGGGGTTCATAAAATACCTCACCTAAAATCAAAAACAAGGAATAAAGATGACGAATTAGACAGAGCGAATCCACACACACACACACACACACACACACACACACACACACACACACACACACACACACACACACACACACACACACACACACACTTGCTTGCACACAAAGACAAATAAAACACAATCAGACTGGAAGGCAGGAGTCAAAATATATGACAGACAGCACAATAATAGCAGTGGAACATCATTCATAACCTCACAAGGAAATTAAACAAAAACAAACTAACAAAAAAGCTCTACTTTGGTCACAAGTAGGAGAGTATGTGCATGTATGTGTGTGTGTGTGTGTGTGTGTGTGTGTGTGTGTGTGTGTGTGTGTGTGTGATGTGCACATTTCTTTTGATCACTAGGTTGCCTTATGACAAATATATTTCACCTGGGGTCTGAAGTGTGACACACTTTGGGATCCACTTAAGTACCATGGTGGAGTCAGCCTCATCCTCGCTGCCTTCAATCTCTTCCTGCCACGGATAGAGGAAAAATTAGCTGGTGGTGACTGGACAAACCTTTTCTTTTTTTATATACAGAGAAGAAATCATTTTAAAACTTTGAATCTTGATTAATGATATGGCTTTTAGTAGCTTACATGCAGTATGTGTTAATTACATTGACTCTGTACATTTTAGTTCCTCTAGAGAGCATCCTTCAATGAGCACAATAAGAGAAGAAGCTTCAACAAGCTTGATCACCTGTTTTGGAGAAAACCAATACTTAGGCATTAGAGTAAGATCCATAAAATGTAGTTTGATTTTCATGATGTCTTGTGGAAAAAAAATACAACTAGGAATGATTTTCAAACATATTTCAGTTGGATTTCTTGTCTGCACAGCCCTTACACATTTGGGCACTTTCACTCCCTCGGGGTAAACACAGTTCTTGCGATGTTGTCAGTAACCACTCGTGCACTTGTAGTGTATTATGATGCTGTATCAAATTGATTTGATTTTCCTGTAAGCTGAAGTGAAATTATAGGAGGACTCTGTGGCAAACCAGATTGGGACTAGGAGTGGGTCAGGAGGTGAGCAGAACCAGGAGTTGTCCAGCAGCTCAATCAGGCACATCTGTGCCAAATCAATATCTTCAATCATACAGGAGCACAGAGGGAGGGAGGCCTCTGGCCTGACAATCTCCTGGGAACACCAAGGCTCTTATAAAGAAAAGCTTCCTGAAAAGCCTTTCCTTTTTCTCCCAAAAGTGATGGGGAGGGGGTATAAAGTTTCCAGCGACGTGGGAGGGACCTGGGGTATTCATTTGTGGAGTTGGGTTGTTGTTGCCAATTAAAAATAGACTGAAACTGAAGCCTCTGTTAAAGAATGCTCATTTATCACAACCTCTTTTTTGTTTTTGTTTTTTGGATTTTCCCCTTTTTTCTCCCCAATTGTATTTGACCGTTTACCCAATTCTTCTGAGCCATCCCAGTCGCTGCTCCACCCCCTCTGCTGATGTGGGGAGGGCTGCAGACTACCACGCCTCCTCCAATATATGTGGAGTCGCCAGCCGCTTCTTTTCACCTGACAGTGAGAAGTTTTCGCCAGGGGGACATAGCGCGTGGGAGGATCGCGCCATTCCCCCAGTCCCCCCCCCCCCCCCCGAACAGGCGCCCTGACCAGCCAGAGGAGGCGCTAGTGCAGCGACCAGGACACACACCACATCCGGCTTCCCAGGGATGCCCGACCAAGCCAGCGGTAATATGGGGATTCAAACCTGTGATCCCTGTGTTGGTAGGCAACGGAATAGACTGCCACGCCACTCACCACGCCCACAATTTCCTTTTATTATGTGTTTTATTTTTGTTGGGCAGGTTTGTAGCTGTTTGTGGCACAAGGCAGGTATTGAGATATCTTAAACACCAGGTGGCACACTACTCACATATGAAGGTGAGGCAACGTACCAACACATTACTAACTTATTCACTGGCATGCATCCTGATGCACTTCACAGACTGCAGAGGTAGTCATTGTGGATTTGCACTCTCAACTTTCATCTAAATTGCATTAGCACTGTGGTTTTTTTTAACTGATTCTTTTGAGGTTAGAGCGACATTGCTGTAGTGCGGCATCACTCATGTATAGAAGGGAAACTCCATAAAAAATTACATATACATGCTGTTGACTGTCAAAGTCATATACACTTTTAAAACAGGAAAGTACACCGATCAACCAAAACACTAAAACCACTGACAGGTAAGTGAATGACATTGATTATCTCATTACAATCACACCTGTTAAGGGATGGGATATATTAAGCAGCAATTGAAAAGTCAGTTCTTGAAGTTGATGTGTTGGAAGCAGGAAAAATGGGCAAGCATAAGGATCTGAGTAACTTTGACAAGGGCCAAATTATGATGGCTAGACGACTGGGTCAGAGCATCTCCAAAACGGCAGGTCTCATGGGGTGTCCCCAGTATGCAGTGGTCAGTACCTACCAAAAGTGGTCCAAGGAAGGATGACAGGGTCGTGGGTGACAGGGTCATGGGCCTCCAAGGCTCATTGATGCGCATGGGGAGCGAAGGCTAGCCTGTCTGGTCTGTTCCCACAAAAGAACTACTGTAGCTCAAATTGCTGAAAAAGTTAATGCTGGCTATGATAAGACAGGTGTCAGAGCACACACTGCATCACAACTTGCTGTGTATGGGGCTGTGTAGCTGCAGACCGGTCAGAGTGTCAATGCTGACCCCTGTCCACCACAGAAAGCATTTACAATGGACACCTAAGTGTCAGAAATAGACCATGGAGCAATGGAAGAAAGTGGCCTGGTCTGATAAATCATGTTTTCTTTTACATTATGTGGATGGCCAGGTGAATGTTTACCTGGGGAAGAGATAGCACCAGGATGCACTATGGGGAGAATGCAAGCTAGCGGAGGCAAAGTGATGCTCTGAGAAATGTTCTGCTGGGAAACTCTGGGTCCTTGCATTCATGTGGATGTTACTTTGACATATACCACCTACCAAAACATCGTTGCAGACCAAGTACATCCCTTCATTGCAACGGTATTTCCTGATGGCAGTGGCTTCTTTCAGTAGGATAATGCGTCCTGCCACCCCGCAAAAATTGTTCAGGAACTGTTTGAGGAACATGACAAAGAGTTCAAGGTGTTGCCTTGGCCCCCAAATTCCCCAGATCTCAGTCCGATCAAGCATCTGTGGAATGTGTTGGAAAATCAAGTCCAATCAATGGAGGTCCCACCTCACAACTTACAGGACTTACAGGATCTGTTGCTAATGTTTTGGTTCCCGATACCTGAGGACACCTTCAGAGGTCTTGTGGAGTCCATGCCTTGACAGGTCAGAGCGGTTTTAGCAGCGCATGGGGGGATCTACACAATATTAGGCAGGTGGTTTTAATGTTTTGGCTGATTGGTGTATGTGTGCACTTAAAAAACATGATGAAACGGCTACAATTGTTATCACTACCACTGCAACTACTACGGCTACAGCGATAAAATAGAATAGAATAAGTCAAAACTATAGAATTCAACCATTACTACAACTCTATAGAATAGAATTACTCCTATCAAAAACACTCAAAACTATCATGCAAGAGATCAGAATTGCTGAGTGAAATATTCTACTGACAAAGGGCATATAACATCAGCAGGCTTATATAGAGGATGGTGGGGGGGCACCTCTTGTTCTCTGCTTGTTGCCTCTAAGGTGGAATAGGCCTGTGTACCCTGGGGAGGGCAACTTTGACTTGCACACTTTCACATTTTTGACATTCTCTTCATTAGACGCAGGCTAACCAAAAAAGTCATGGTTATATTTTGCCTTTTGTCACAAATTCTGTGGTCCTTGAGTACTTTGCCGACAAAGCTTCAAGTTTGGTATTCAAAGCATATCTCTACTACAACAATATTTACGTTATAATGAGGAAAGAAATTATGGTCTTCCTTATGATGTTGATCAAACGATTGGATACAATGAAATACAATAAAGGACGTGTGTTTCTGCTGGATTACCTCACTCTTTTGAAGGTATTCACCATGCTGCTCACACCCAATGTTGAACACATACTTCCCGAGGCCACACGGCTGCAAAACAAAGGACTGATATTGACATCTCTTAGATAAGAGTCATACAGGAGGTTCCTTGACAGTGAACTTGGCAGACAAACCAACACAGAAACTAGTATGACTAGTGTCTTGATGCATGCTCAATAATCATAGTAATCATACTAGTATGACTAGTATTGTTAAATTATCATAACTAAAGCTTGAAATAAAGAGCTTCAAAAATAAAATCATGCTGTAACTATACTTATTAGGATCAGCCAAGTTGATGTAGAGAACATGTACAATTCCAATTAAACAATTAGCTAAGAGGACTGCTGCATATACAGTAAAAAAGCACTAAGAAATAGTTTGTAACAAATAACTTCTCTGGCAGTTGCTGAACTGTAGAAGTCAATCCTGTAGAAGTCAACTCAATCAGATTGCATCAAAAACCACCCTAGTGAGGCCACAATAAATCAAATGCTGTTGAAGAAAAACTAAAACTTTCAAATGGCAACAGACCCAGCCAGATCTGATGGGAAATCAGCAGAATCAATGACTTACACTGTTGTTGACAAAGTTACCCTGATATCTGTGGTTCAAATGGATTATCTCTCCAGCTGACTCCATCTTGCCCTTCACCCACGACCCTTTGTACTTTGAGCCAGTCTCATGGTAGTGGTATATCCCCTGGCCGTGTCTTACAACAAGAGAGCAGCGACAAGATGTAAGCATATGACTCTTTAAAAAAAAGTCATTATTTTGTAAATTCATCTAGACAATCAAGAAATGATTTTAAAATCCCACTGTTGTTGAAGCACTACATGGTCTTGCTCCTGCTTATTTTTCTAATTTCCCCTTCTCATATAATCCCACCAGTTGCCTCATATTTGCCAGTCAGGGGCTCTTGGCTGTCCTAGGACACAGGCTAAAAAAATATGGGTGACAGGGTTTTTGCTGTGATTGGTCCAAGACTGTGGAATAGTATTCACCAACACATCAGATCAGCTGAATCTGTTGAAATATATTAAAACTTTAAAATATATTTTCATTCTCTGGCTTATTCTCTGGCTTTCCAAAATGTCTGAAATAAAAATAACTTAAGATATTTTTGTGCTCTTACAATTTTTTCTTACTCTCTTTTATTTATTTCTCTTGTTATGTGAAGCATATAGCGCTATAGAAATAAAGCTCTTCTATGCTACTTCTGACCCACTTGTACAGTAATAAGCCTAACCATCTTTGGAGTTTTTCTCCAGCCTGTTTTTTTTTTAATGAACAGCAGGACATTTATTCTACTTGTGTATTTTTCTGTTACTGTGAGTTTGAAGTAAGGTAGCTCATTGTGAGTCATGTTATAAACAGAGAGAACACACTTCTGAATGTAATTTGATTTCATGCCAAAAGGGCTACCACTTCTCAGCAAAATGACACAATGTCATACACACAATGTCTTTAAGCAGAAAAGGAAAAATCTTGGCATACCTAACAATTTCTGTGGGAGATTATCTGTGTACTTAAATTCACAGATACTCTTCCACATCCCCTCCTATGTAGTCAAAATATCTAAACTGGTAAGTAAGCCAGCAATGAGAAAGTCATGGGTATCTTTCTGTAATAAGCACAAAGAGCAAGAACTAACAATCACAAATAGGTACAATCAGCATGTGGCCTAGCAGAACCCTGCTAACATCCACAGCATATCTACACACCCTGTATTTGTGATTCTGACCCCTAAATGTAGGATTACATACCTCATGTGACACAGCCACTCCCCATCATAGGTGTCCCCATTTGGGTATGTGTAAACACCATGACCCTGCCGCAGGTCTTTAACCCAGGACCCTGAAAGGAAACGGAGCAGGGACATGACAACAGCAGATGTTGCACTGAACTAAGTGTCAGGGGCTAACTTTCTCATTTGGATTTCCATCTGAAAAAGTTCAAATCCTTTGCAGGAGGGTATTCTAGCTGTGAATATATATGTCAACATTTTGCACGCACACAGTTATGAATTATAGAACTTGGCAGCAAGCTTTGTTTTTTGTTTTTATTGTGCAGCAGCCCTTTGCTATTAACTATTATACCTTCATATTTGGACCCATCAGGGTAGTAGAAGGTGCCTTGTCCATGTTTCTCATTCTGGTAATAGTCTCCCAAATATCTGGCTCCATTTGCAAAGCGATATGTCCCCTGTTAGACAAATTCAACATCAGAATCAAAGATAACTGACTCAAAGAAGCTCTACTGTCTTGGTGTTTCATACATGTCAAAGTTGTTTGGAAAGACTGAATTTAGCATTGATTACCACTGCATCAAAGTGAATGTCAGCAACAACATTCATTGAGAACTAAAGAGAACTGTGTGTAATGACGGTTTTGATAAAAACACAATTTTCCACAAAGGGCAATATTTTACCTTTTTATGCACATGTGTAGGATAAGGATAGTGTCATGAAATTACAACACGAGCAGCAAATCACTCTTTGATTTTTTTTTAAACTACTCAATAAACTTTATCTTTCCTACCTGTCCAGACCTTTTGCCATTCTCGTACATGCCCTGATAAGTGTCTCCGTTGGGTAGCACAGCTCTCCCGACACCATGCCTCTCTCCAGCTTCATTTCTGTCGCCTTCATATTCCTGCCAATCAATTAAAGAATGGATGAATAGTGAATAAGCAGAGACCCAGAGAGAGACCCAGAAATAGATAGACAGACAGACAGATACACATAGAAATGAATACAAGCTCTGTAAAACACCCAAACACACACGCGCACGCACACACGTTTGGGTTTCTATACTTGTGAAGATCCTTCACTGACTGATCTTCACAAGTATAGAAAGATTGCAGTAAGGTTTATTGCAATGTCAGCCTAATCCTAGTTCTAATTTTAACCCTAAACCCGTTTTTAGCTTAAAATAGACCCTTAAAGAAGTGAGGACCACCCAAAATATCCGCGCTTAACATAAATGTCCACACTCTTATGGTTAAAAACCAATTGTTCCTCACAAGAATACACACACAGAGTGGTTCACCCATCGAGGTCACTTAGATGAGCGATGAACTGTTTCTACCACTGAACATTGTGTCCAGATGAACTGATTCAACTTTCTGTGATTTCCTTACCTGGATTATTGAGCCTACGTAAAGACACAGTGAATACCTATCAATGACTGATCTTCTACAGCTAGCTAGTATAGCGCTAAAACCTGCCAAGCCAACTAAACGGCCAAACGAAAAATAATTTCAGGCCGCAGGCGAGTTCGCTTACCCCGAGGTAACCACGTTCGTCATCAAAATCTTCAGATCCCGCGTCGGACATGTTACTTATATTAATACTTTTGTTTGTTTATGCGACGTAAAGTTTACTGTGAAAGCGACACCCAAGGAAACGGAGAGATGCTCGGTCAACTCCTCTCCCGCTAGCAGATTGTTTACGGTTGCTATGATAACAGTGTGAGACGTGATCTCACGTGACCGGGCAAAAGAACCAGCAAACAATTCTTCAAGTCTGTCATCGCCTTAAATTACCAAACTTATAAACTAACTTTATAAATCCAAATATGACAAAAAGTAAAATAAATAATTTTTCTTCCGAGCCCATGCTTGCAGGACGAGTCATTTTCAGCTACACCCTGGCATGGAACACAAGGCAGCACTGTAGCGTTCCCCATTATTTACCCAATATGAATATCAATCAATCAATTAGTCACATTTTGTTTAGATAGCAAATTTCGTACATTAGAATGCAATTCAATGCGCTTTACATGAGGTAAAAGTGCACAGATAAAAAGGTAATCATAACAGAACAGAGGGGACAAATGAAAAAAAAGAAAATGTGTACCTTGATGAAACAGAGTATGAATAGATTAAAATGAAAATAAGATGTGATTAAATCTTTATATATATATATATATATATATATATATATATATATATATATATAATTACTTTGAAATCTTGGAGCCATGCAAATTTTAAGAAGACAATAACTAAGCAGGCTAGGAAAATTATGGCTGACCCCTCTCATGTCCTGTATTCAGAATACGAACTGCTCCCATCAGGTAGACGCTACAGGGTTCCGATTAAATACTGGAAAAGATACCTGAACAGTATACAAACTCTTTCACCCCTGTATCAGTGAATCTCATAAACTCAGTACATAAGGAGGGTGTGAAATGAGGGGTTGTTTTGCACGTATTTGAATGCACTTTATGTCTGTTACTGCACTATATGTATTTTTATGTGGCAGCCTTTATGTCCTTTTTGTCCAAGACACATTTCCCTCGAGTCGGGACAAATAAAGTAATCTTGAATCTTGAAATGCAAAGTTCGCTTCCCCGGTCCCTGTTTTATCACGATTATCTATTGTCTGTTTACAAGCACCTTGATTGTCAACTTGTTTATTTTTTTAACCCGACTTATTGAGCTGATAAACTGTCATTGCTAACTTGAAAAGTTACTGGCACACACACACAGAGAGAGAAAGAGAGAGAGAGAGAGAGAGAGAGAGAGAGAGAGAGAGAGAGAGAGAGAGAGAGAGAGAGAGAGAGAGAGAGAGAGAGAGAGAGAGAGAGCGAGAGAGAGAGAGAGAGAAAGGGAATGGCCAAAGATCAGTCGGTCATCAGGCGGCCGGAGTTCTTCATGCGGCTCTGACGTCATAGGGAGCTGCGCCGCCAGTGTGGCTGGTCCGGGTGACAGATGCGGCGTTCAGAGAACAAGGAAGTGATCGATATCTCGCCTATTTTAAGAGTGAAAAAAACAAACGCTTCGTCCGTTTGTTCATCGTTTCACACAAGGTAAGCCTTATCGAGTGTATCGCTGTTAATCGCGGAGACACGAGGGGTGCTGTGTTGTTGTTTTTTTCTCTTCCCCCAGCAGAGACCGCCGATTTCTCAGCGGACCGTCCGTCCATGAGGATGGACGGTCGACTGTGGTTTTATCGTCTGATATTGCTCCGGTGTGCGTGTGATGTTTGTTTTTTAATTTACAAAAGAAAGAAAAGGTGTCGCCGTTGCACAGTGTTCTTGCATACATCACATCTGATATACAGCCGCGTAGAGATCGTCTATCCCTGATGCTAAATCTCGGGATTTCATCATCTGTAACCCAAGTGCTTCAGGCTACAAAGGCGCAGGGGTTTACCGAGTTCAGTCGCGATTAACCTATAGGCTACGTTTTTAGCAGATACCCGCTAAAAAAAGAAGTGAGTAAACGCAGGAAAGAAGATATGCTATACTTTGTCACATAAATTAGATCATCTCTACGGTCGTGGCCATGAGATTGAAACTCCACGTAAGTGTCTGGTTCGTGGCTGATCACTCCACGTAGACTCTGTTGTCAGACGATCAGCTTGCGTAGGACACCTGAAAAGACGATGGTCATAGTTTGATCGGAGTCAGTTGGGTGAACGGGGTTGCTAAAATTACAGTTGTGGTTTCAAATTACCATTAAATTGTGGGAGTGCGCCAGTTTGCCAGCTTTCACCACACTGATGTTGGGTTGATTTCCTGGTTTGCTGACGTCACGATGCTCCTCTGGGTTTGCAGTATTAATATATCAAAGAAGGTTGAATCAGTTCATCTGGATACAATGTTGTATGCAAACGTTGTGTGCAGATGAACTGATTCAACCTTTTTTGATTTTCTTACCTAGATTATTGAGCATGCACCAAGACTGTAGTCATATAGATTTGCCAATGTGATTTCAGGCCCATTTTCTGCCATTTAAGAGACACATAATCCTCCACAATTTGGCAGATTACAGTCAGACAGATGCTCAGTACAGTGGTAGGCCATGGCACATTTGTGAGGGCTTGGGCTCAGATATGCCTATATATGTTTATAATGTGTTTAGAACAGAGCTTTGAGGAGTGGTCTCAACGTTGGAAAGGCCCCCTTTTAGATTGACAGATGGATAGATACACAGATATAGTAGGCAGACATACATATGTTTGTTCCAGAGGTAAATTCAGATGTCTGTTCAAATTGATGTGGTGGGGTTGTGACTGTATGAATGTAAAGTAGGGCCTTGCTGAAATACAGCGAGGGAGTCAAGACCTCCCCCTTGACTAATGTTATAACTAGATGTGCTGTTCATACATATTACAGTTTTTCCTCTTCTGCCAGGTAGATAATTACAATCACTTGTACCAGTTCTGAGATTATTTGGCTGGTTCGAAAGGCTGACAAAAAGTGAACATCATTAACTACATGGTAGACTAGAAAACCACTAATTCTGAGGACCAGTTTGAGAATCACTGTTTCAGCCAAAGATCGCATGACTGGCCGTTTGCTTTGGATTAGTGTCTTGTGAGATTTGTCTAGCGTAGGTTTACTGGGTTAGCATAATTTCTCTTGTCTTTCATAATGCAAGTCTTTCTGAGAAGTGAATAGTATGCTGTTTCATGGATGTTTCGCATCAGGGCATCTCGTCTCTGAGCAGGCAGAGATGGTAGTACAGTCGCCCTGCAGCATTGAGATACTGACTAGTTTTATTCCTTAAGGTCAGTGGACTGCTCTCTGATATGCAAGCCTGAGAGAGACTTGGGTGGAGACAGGGTGGCACAGGGGTGAATTTAGCTGAGCAATGGAAAATCTTACCCTCAGCAAGTTTCCGTGATAATTAAGCAGCCTCAAGCAGTTTTTTACTACTACAGTGGACTTGCAGTCATGGTGTTCAGTTGGACTCTGGTATCAGTCTCTGCCTAACTTTTGTCCCCACTGGTTTTGAGTTGGACTTGCCAGCTTAAAGTCGTGGCTTGTCTCTTCTTGAGTGGTGTTGACTACAAGGCTACTGGAAACACCCATGTTATGGTCATCACTGATTGTTAACCCCCCCCATCCCCATCTTCCATCAACCTTCCCCCAACTTCCCACTTTCTGTCTCATTTGTTTTCTCTTTCCTTCTGTCCACACTCCTTCTTCCCATCACCTACCTGTTTCTCTTCCCTAATGTTGCGCACTCTCTTGCACCCACTCTTTGTCAACCTTCCTGGCGATGCTTGCTCTCTCTCCCTCACTCCTTTTTCCTTCTGGCACTTTCTTTCCAATACCCCCCCCCCCACACACACACACGCATCCTCTTTCTGTCTTGCTGTCTGTGTCCTTTGCTGTCTTTCACTCTCGTTCCCTGCCTGTCACCTCTTTCTCTTCGTTTTCTCCCTTTTCCTGTAAGCTAACCTTTCTTACTTTCTCTCTTTTTCTCTTGTGTTCTTTTTCTCTTTTTTTCTCACTTCCTCCCTTTTGTCCCTTTCTCTCTTTCTTTGTGTTTTTCTCACGTGTTTCTCTTTCATCTTGCCCTCCAAACCACATCAAGGTGCCTGTTGTACTCTGCAACCACCTCTGGTGAATGACATCCGTTGGCCATGTGTCCCGGTGTGAACCGTCTCCCAGCAGCCTCCTCTGAGACGGAGATGAGCCCGGGCAGCGCTACTGTGTCCGAGCATCGCCCACCAGCTTCTTCTGCCTGATCTGATCTGCTGCAACAATCTCGGTTCTCCATCGTTGAAACTCTTGTCTGAACATGGCGCCAATTCCTCCCGGCATCCGCCTCCTGGTCTCCTTCAACAGGGACCAATGGTGAGTCCTTGTGCTTCCTTGTTTGTATTTGTGTGACAGTCACCCCCCTCCCCCCTATTGGGAGTGGGTGCTGTTGTCATTCTCTTGTCTTGGTGTGTATTTTACCTTTTTGCCTATTTATGCTATGCATATGGTGTGTTTGATCCCTACTCTGGCTGTCATTACCCTTTTTAACTTTGATAAACAAATAAGCTCAGTAGTCAAAACAAGTTTTTTTCCAATTACGACTTCTGGGAAAAGTAAAGGCCTATTTCCCTCAAAATGATCTTGAAAGGGTAATTCATACATTTATTACCTCTTGTTTGGATTATTGTAATTCATTGTATGTTGGTGTAGCTCAGTCGTTGCTTCGTCGCCTGCAGCTTGTACAAAATGCAGCTGATCGCCTTCTGACAGGAAAGAAATGATGTGATCACATAACGTCAGTACTGGTCTCCCTTCATTGGCTTGCTGTCTGTTTTAGGATCCAGTTTAAGATTTTATTACTTGTTTTTAAGTCTTTAAAGAGAGACTGACATGCCCTTTCTGAACACATTTTTTAACATTGGGACTTTGAATCATAACCGAAAATAGGTGTGGTTTTATGAATTCAAAGCTATTGGCTACTGTCTTTGCGTGGGGGGGGGGGCTCGGTACCGCTCGTCACTTATTTACAAAAAATGTCGGATAGCGAGGGCGAGAGGGAGATCCTCTGCGAGGATTACAGTTTTGAGGAGGAGGATTCAGTGATACAAATAACTGTTAGATAGATAGATGATAGATATTTAGATGAATAGATAGATAGATAGATAGATAGATAGATAGATAGATAGATAGATAGATAGATAGATAGATAGATAGATAGATAGATAGATAGATAGATAGATAGATAGATAGATAGCAATACATCGTAGCAAGATCGATAATAAAGTCTCAGCAAAATAGCACAAACTCGAGCCAAGTAGCTAGCAGGAGGGGGTGAAAGAATGGCTTCTCTGTGGTTTTATAGCATCTCGCTACGGACACACCCTATATGCAAATTGACTGGTGTCTACGTATCCATCGGCACAATTTTTCATTGGACACGATCTACAGTCAATCACAGATCTCTCTCGAGTGGCCGCAGATGCGCTGTTTTGGCCACTGAATTTCTCTGTGGTCACGTTCCAACTCGGAACATAGCCTATCAATAGGAATTTTCAGATTTTGATGTCAGTATCACTTTAAATGGGCTGGCACCATCTTATTTATCTGAGCTAATACATCGTCATACACCAGTCAGAGCACTCAGGTCAACAAACCAGATGCTCTTAAATGTTCCGAGATCCAAGCTTAAGAATAGGGGCGACAGAGCCTTTGCGGTGGCTGCCCCTGATCTCTGGAACAACTTAGCAGTACACATAAGATCTGCTCAGACCCTACAGACTTTTAAATCTTGGTTAAAGACCTACCTCTTCTCGCTGGCATTCAATTCAAGTTGAGCTTGACACCGCGATTTTATTGTGTAAATATACTGTTTCTCATGTTTTATTATTTACAGTTTATATTCTTTATTTTATTATGTCTTCTTTACATATATTTTTATATTCATATGTGTCACTTATTTTATGTTGTACTTTAAGGTTGTGCAGCACTTTGGTTCAACTGTGGTTGTTTTAAATGTGCTATATAAATAAACTTGACTTGACTTAGGAAGCCATTTTTGCTGGTGTGACATATGTCAGGAAGTCAGTTTGCAAGCGCGCGTGTGTGTGTGTGTGTGTGTGTGTGTGTGTGTGTTCATTTTATCTGCACTAAAGTAAGTGTTGGCAAGCTACCATGTCTGCAAACAAAATCCAGGTGTCAAGCAACCAATTGTGTGTGTGTGTGTGTGTGTGTGTGTACATGCATCTGCTCACTATGTTTGCATCTGTACACTTGCATCTGACTAGTTTCTGTATCAGTCTGTCAATCTGCCTCCCAAGTCCTCAGTGTGGAACATTTGCTGAGCCTGCCCTCTCGGTCATCCGCAGTGTGTCTGTTTATTGCTCCACATGGCAGTGTAACTACAGCGGTCCACGTAGACATGTATTCGTCGACGTACATTTTAAATGTTGCTGAGGTTACACCCCAGGCAGTTTCTAAAACAGATGTTCAATTTTTTTTCCTTTAAATGATGGATGTATTTCTTCAGTACTACCTGTGCACTGGAGCGCATGGTGTTACTTTCATTTAAATATGCATCCCATTTGCAATAAATGTATTTGACTGACACTGTTTATGCAGAGAGACTTGAATGCATCATGAGGGTAAGTGGCAGGAAACCACCAGTGAGGAGTGCAAAACCGCAGTGCCCTGATGAGCAAAACATGTCTGGCCTCTTGGGCTGATCCTGTTTGATAAAACAAATGCTACGTAACAAAATTTGAGTTGAAGAAAGCTTTCGCTTCGGGGCAAGAGTATATTGGATGAATGGGAGGAGGAGGATATGAAAGAGGGAAAGCTAGTGTTACAAGTGAGAAGATGGCTCACTTACACGAATACACACATACACAAACGCACTATTATTACAAGAATTTGCCCGTATTGTGTTTGTTAAGTCCCATATAAAATTATGTCTTGCTTCTTAGGAAGTTGCTGTAAATGATCCAGATAAGTATTTATTTCACTCTATAAGGTTGTTGTACACACTGAAATTATTCATTTTTCAGACATTAGAATTAACAAAAAAAAAGTGTTCCTGCTCAAATTACCTTTTTGTGTACTGTCCTCAATTGTAGATGTGGCAAGGGAGGCATGTTCTTGTCAAGGAAGAATTTCATTGGACACAAAAATATGCCAGAACTGCAATTATGCATGGTTTATATTTATATACTAAACATTATATTGTTAGTGCAAACTACCAACTGCTGCTTTTAGGAAAGCTATGTAGTTGGCAGGGAAGTCTGTTGTAAATTCACATGGTATTTAGTGCAACAAAGAATTGATTTCCATATAATGTACCACAGTAGGGTAGCAACAATTTTATTTGGCTTTGGTGTGGGTGTATGCCAAGGACTTACTGTGTATAAATTATGGTTTAAAAAAAAGTCTATGTTAGCCTCCAAGAACACATGCAGTCTCCATAATTGGACTAGGGGCTTGTGTCAGAAGTGGTGTGCTACACAGGAAACGCCTAAATGTTGAGTCGTCCCACTCGTCCCACTGTGTTACAGTGGCAAGATGGTTTTGTAGATTAGTGTGCTGGCTTGGGAAACCCTCCATGTGCTTTGATGGTATCGATTCAAAATCTGTTCTTGCTTTGCTGTCTCTGTCATTCAGGCTGCTTATCTTATTGACTTATTTTTTTCCCCGGGGTAATTTTCAGATACTGATAACTTTTCCAGCAAGGATCCTTTTTCTGTTCTCCATACCATCAAGCCTTCATTAATTGCATTGTAATTACACACAATAAATTACATCCGTCACAACAAGCAACTTACCAAGTCAAATTCCTGATGTGTGAAAACCGTCTCGGGGAGTGAAACACTCCTTGTTTCGGAAAATCATGTTTTTCCACTTTCAGCTTCTGCTTACATATTTTTGCATCAGACGGCATTTCTTTTTCACTGATCACTGATCTGTGCTAGTTGGTCTTCCTTTTGTGTGTCTTGTGTGTGTTGATGTGGGAAAGAAAAGAGATCCTTTAGGTCCCAAAATGAGAAGTATCTTGGAAATCATGCTTTTTACAGTAATCTGTCATGATGAAATCCATAAGTAGTCAGCGTTGCCAGTGTTGGTGGCTGAAAACAAGATCATAAACCTGTTTGCCTGTGTGTGCTCAGTACGCGTGCACAGAGTCAGCCAGGTCTGAGAGTGGATTCTGTGAGTTTGATTCTACTGTGTGTGTGTGTGTGTGTGTGTGACAAGGAAGACGAGAGCGAGTGAGGAAGTGATAAGAAAGAGTGAGAAAAAGAGATGTTTCAGCTTTACCTCACCGCTCTAAGTAAAATGGGTTTATGACTCCTGAGAGGATCAAAGAGCGTTCCTGCCACCAGAAACACACAATGCTGCTGTCTGCCTCATCACTCGGCCCCACGTTTGAAATGAACAGATTCCACTGGTAAACCAGAACTAATAGCATTCAAACTTTTTTCTTTTTCTTTTCTTTTCTTTTCCCAAGTCTGGAAACTTAACCCGAGTCACAATACTGGCAAAAAAAAAAAAAAAATCATGCTGTTTTTTTCCCCTATTTTTTCCCTCAATGTTGTCGCTGTGACACTGATAGTGAGGTTCAAATGATATGATACACTTGATTATTTCTAATGAGGCTATGGTAAATTCTATTTGAATCCTGCAGTTTATTGTTTAGTGATGCGAATAAAGACAACAAAACCAAGCAAGCAAGACGAATTCAAATAGAAAGGTAGGGGAAACCCAGCGTTTGTCACACAATGACAAAAATGACATAGTGCGCCCATGTGTGTGTGTTGGTTGGGGGGGGGGTAGTCATGGCATTTCTTTCAGTCATTTGGTAAAGTTTTGCTGATATTTTCTCCTCATTTTGTGCTTCAGAGAAGCCGACATATTGTACATGGCTCATTTTGAACATGGGGGGGGGGGGGAACTGTTTAGTAAAAAACTGTCTGACGTGCAAGCATGCAGCTTGGTTTTTGGATGGGGATATCTCCAAAGTACAATTCTGTCCTTCACCAGCTAAAAGACCAGTCCAATTTGACCTTTCTCTTGAATTATAAACTACAGCCTCTCGGGGGTTTTAACTTGCAGTAATCAGTATTGTGACTATGATATTCAGTCTTTTTTTTCTTTTCTTTTTTGTTCGGTATAAAGAACAACAACAAAAATTCTGTCTGTGTGAAATAGAAGTGTATGTGGCCCAGGACAGGTGGAGCTGTGTCTTGCTGGCTGTCTGGCTGCTGCTTTTGGCAGGCCTGCTGTCCTGGGCTGCTTACAGTACACACACACAAAAACACACACACACACACACACACACACACACACACACACACACACACACACACTTATGCAGTGGGATATACTGTAAACAAACAAAGCTCAAGATGTACAAATTACTTACGCCAAGTGAAAATATTGTAAGTCTGGTTTTGATGAATTTTCAGTTGGTTAAACTGGAAGTACAAACACGTGCACACACACACACACACACACACACACACACACACACACACACATAGGAACATGCTCACCACGTGCTATGCAGCTGTTGCATGTGTCCACTTGACCCCTTTAGTTCATCTCTAGTTCATCCTGCAGATACTCAGGAGTATATTAGGAGTCTATTTTAATAATTCTGCAAAATATTAAACTACGTGTGTTGACGAGATGGCAAACATGAATGCATTTGTGAAGGGATTAGTGATTGCGGCTAATTTTGCACCGTCCTGAGATTGCTGACTAGCAGATGTTTCATCTACAGGATAGTTGTTCTCAATCAGGTCCTCAGATGACTACCACCAGTACTGCTGATTTTCCAAACTGCCGGGTAGATAATATTCATTCTACTGTTGTGCCAGTTATTCCAGCGTCCAATCAGTGAGTTTATTGACCTGACACGGAGCTTGGCATCGTTTGAGTCTAAAAAACTACTACTACTTTTGGCTGCTCCTGTTAGGGGTCACCACAGCGGATCATCCGTTTCCATTTCTCCCTGTCTTCTGCATCTTCCTCTGTCACACCAGCCACCTGCATGTCCTCCCTCACCACATCCATACACTTCCTCTTTTCCTCTTCCCTGGCAGCTCCATATTCAGTATCCTTTTCCCAATATACCCAGCATCTCTCCTCCACACATGTCCAAGCCATCTCAGTCTTGCCGTTTGAGACTAAAAAAAATGAAAGGAAAATCTGATGATGTCATATGAAATGTCACATGTAAACTCTGCAACTCCACTTTTGGGCATTTTGATATTTTCATTAAACTGGAGAGGCACATGGTTGCTTCGTAACCCACAGGACAATGAAACCCAGTCAAATGCAGTTGTATAATTTAGAATAAAGGGTGTAAACTACATCCAAAGTGCACATGTGCCTTAACAAGATTTGTTCTCTGTTGTTTTCAGACAGCAGGAAGGATATGCATTTAAGGTCTAGGCATTGTGTACTTGGTGTTGCAGTCAAGTCAGAGGGCATAATATATGGATGGGTATGTTTTTGTGTGTGCAGTAGGTTGGAGGACATGTGCGTTTTAGGGAAAGAGACTTTGACTTCAAACAGTTTGTCTTTGCCTACAGGAGCTGAAACACCAGTCAGTGGGGAAATAAAGCAACTAAAGCAAACGCAAACTAAACATTAAACCTCCACGATCATCTTGATTGTTGCCTGCTTGTTGGTTGATGGTGCACATCTTGTGTACAGAGTCTGGTAAAGATAGGTGTTTGTTGTTTTGAACATCGTTTTGTGTTTTTTTTTATGTGCTTGGCTGTGTTTTTGTACCTGATCATATTTGAAGGGCTTTGAAATCTTTGGGTAATGGCAACTTCCTGCTGCCGTGGAGGACAAGTTGGCAGGCAGACGGGTACAGACAGACAGATGGATAGACGGATAGACTGACAGACAGGCCTAGTCGGTAGATCTTCTTCTCCTTTCGGCTTATTCCCTTTTTCTCAGGGGTCACAACAGCAGATTTTACCATTTCCTTTTCTTTTAAATTTATTTTTATTGAGTTTCTTTAATTAAGGAACGTTAATACAAATGAACAAATGCAAAAGACAAAAAACAAAACAAAACATAAACAAGAACTAAAACAGCACTGCCTTAACAAAAGCACAGCATCATCTCTGCAGCATTTGTGACATTAATAATTCAAAAGTCTGTCAGCACATCATCAGTCCTTTAAGCAAGTCACCAAGTGACCCATTCTACAGCTCAAACCTGGAAACCGAAAAAAGTCCCTGTGGCACAACCAGAGCAAAAATAAGAACTAGGTTAGGGCTAGAGCAAATGCTCATTTGGAGATCTTGGGTAAACATGACCTGTCAAAGATGCATTTTTTTAACTTTATAGCCAGCATACATAAGTAAATAATCTTGGTACAAACAGCTAAACATCCAGAATGACTTTCATATTTTGGTGTCCTGCTTTGGGACAACAATGCATCCACACAGAATCCATGACACACCTTAATCAGGCTGGTCTGGCAGATTAGATAAATGTGAATATTCTTCACCAGGTTCATTTAGGAAAGCATTTTTGGGAGCTTCTTTGCTCTATATGTTGGTGCTATTTTTTCCCTCCTTTATACACTTATAGAAAAGAAAGAACAAACAAAGGGAAAAGAATTTGTACAGGTAGGGAGTGATCTTTTCTTTACATCATCATCATTGATTTGTGAAAACAAAGGATTTTACCGTTTCCATTGGTACAGGGTACCACAGGGCCCATGCCTGTCGCCACATATGTCAGCATGATTGTATATGCAAGAAAATGGCAACAGTTGCTTCTCTTATGAAAAGAGGTATCGGCAACAACCGTGGAAGGCCTAGCGGGTAGATCGTTAGCTTTATTTGACTTCTGTTTGATCCAGGGGTGAAGGTGAATTAGTTGCTGTACTCTCTAATCCAGCAACCTTGGAGGTTTTAAGGGGCTGGTATGTCTGTTTCACAAGCGGCTCATCTACAGCGTTGTGTTCCCGGCACTCAGCACATGTTCTTTGTAATGAGGGGGGAGGCGTGCGCAACAAGTCCAAATATTTGACAACCATTCCCTGCGTTGTCTCGGGTGTTTCGTAATGAGTGGTCTGTTGGATGTAAGGGCTTGGACCAGTTACAGTGTGCATCAGGATCATTGTGGCCCGTGATTATGCGCTGGTTATGTTTACTGATTACACAAGAGCCCAGTGGAAGAGGACAGAAAAAGGTGCAGTAGCCTCACTGTCAAGAACTTCTTTGTGTCTTTTAATGATTCACAAAGAATTGCAAACACTATCGAAATTTTTTTTTTTTGCGCGCCCTTGCTACTTGGGAGGCAGATGCAACTTCAAATATATGTTTATTTGAGGTTTAGTATCTTTTTTGTGTGCGTAAAAGGAGGTCAGTAAGTTCAGTGGTGGCATTGATGTTTAACATGCAAGTTGGCGGGAAAGGAAAAACTGCTGTTTTTTTTTTTAATCTTCCCTTTTAAAATTTTGGTATTTTCAAAAATATCACTACGTGTTAACAGGATGCCATTGCTTATCAGTAATCACTTACTGTAATATACAACCTAATGGGGGACATTGAGATGGTCTCTGTTCCATGGTCCTCTTATTAAATCCCATTCTCAGTGCTGCCCTCTGTGTTTTTGCTCTGCAGGTACAGAGCCCTCACCTTTACCCTCACCTTCTTTCTCTACACCAGCTTCCATCTGTCCAGGAAACCCATCAGCATCGTCAAGGTAACACACGTGTGCATACCCTTATATGAACACACACACACACACACACACACACACACACACACACACACACACACACACACACACACACACGAAGATCAAGATGGATGAATTACATTTGTAACCCCAAACACAGACATAATTCTGAATCATTCCTAAATTAGAGCAACACAACGCACTCATTCTGACACTTAAAAAACATTAAAGGTTACCCACGCATTACTACAGTATCCACAAGGGGATCATGGCATATGAAATCGACTGATCAGGGGAGTCAGTTGACAGTGGTTGGTTAAACCTGTTAAATCCACTGAAGTGGGTGCAGATGAAGGGGAGAGGACAGTTTAATAATCACAAGGCTAAGGAATAGCCCAGGAATAGTTTGACCAATATGGCAATGAATTCATCTTAATTCAATAGTTTGCCCAGCCACCATCTGTGGGATGAAACTGAGCAAACTATTTGGAGAAGCAATCTGTTTACTCACCAACATAACACAACTATAGGATGCATTGGACCCAGCATGGACTTGCATCTTGGTTTCACATTTTAAAGATGCCTTGTTCAGTCCATACCACATTAAAATGAACACTAATGTTGCTTTAAGAACAAAGTGAGGTGTAACTCAATATTAGGAAAATGGCATGCTTTACATGCAAAGTATACACACTCCAACAAAGGGGCATTATTGAAACCTAATATTCACTCATATAATGTGCCACCAATGAAAGTTACCTGGAGGGAAGATAATCAGGCTTGTGGCCATAAGTTTGTAATTTTCAATACCCAAACAAGCTGGGAAAACATAAGTGACAACATGTATGAGCATATCACTTTTCCCTCTCTCAGCAACTTCTGCTGTTGTGTCCATGAGCAAGGCTCTCAACTCCCCCCAACCAATCCAGTGGAGCTGCTCAGTAAGCTGCTGTACAAGTCTGTGGTTGTATGGGGTGGCTGCCAGGTGTGAGTGTATGAAACACTGCAGGCATGCTCATTCGACTTAAAAAAGAAAAGAAAAAGAAAACATTGACGTGATTTTTCCTTCACTCCGTTGTCTAAATTCCCTGTCACCTTTTTCTCTCGTCTGCTTGTGTTTACAGAGTGAGCTCCATAAGAACTGCTCATCTGTCAATGAGATAGCGACAGCCAGCATCAGCCGCCAGCAGCGCTCTCTGCCTTCATTCCACACAGACATGGACTGTAGCTGGAAGCCCTTCGGTTAGTTTGTGAATCGATTTAAAAATTTAAAAGGGGGCACTTGGGGCAGCAGTATCTCAGGGGGTAGAGCAGGGCATCTGGTAACTGGAGGGTTAGAGACTTGGCTAGTCTTAGGTCAACAGGAAGAGAGTTCCATAGGGTGGGGGCTCTAAAAAGCCCGATCACCGTTTGTAACAATAACCAGCAGAGCTCCATCTGCAGATCTTAATGGTCAAGATGGCATAAACCAAGTCAATAAATCACAAATATATGTAGGAGCAAGACTATTTAAAGCCTTAAAAGTGAGCAATAAAAATTTAAAATCAATTTGAAATATAACAGGGAGCCAGTGTAGGGAGGCAAGCACAGGAGTGATATGTTCATGCCTCTTTGTCCCAGTAATGAGCTGAGCAGCGGCATTTGTACCAACTGCAGACGGTAGAGGGAGCCCTTGCTGATACCAGAATAAAGTACATTACAATAGTCAAGCCAAGAATAGATAAAAGTATGTACAACTTTTTGCAGATCAGCAATTGATAAAAATGGCCTAATTTTGGAGATTAGCTTGAGTTGGAGAAAGCATGACTGAACAACATGTTTGATTTGACTATCAAAACTGAGGTTAGCATCAAATATTACCCCCAAAATTCCTAGCAGCCTGCTTAAGACTACCTGACAGATCACCAAGATTAGTAATAAAAGGGCTGATGGAATTTGACCTCAGACTTATCATTAAATTTGAGAAAATTTTCGGACATCCAGGATTTAATGTCTGAGAGGCAAGTTGTGAGATTGCTAGGGTGCTAGCATCTGTGGGTTTTAGTGGCATGTATAACTGAGTGGCATCAGCATAAAAATGGTAGAGCACATCGTGATTTTGAATGACCTGGCCCAGGGTCAGCATGTATATAGAAAAGAGAAGGGGGCCAAAAACTGAGCCTTGAGGGACACCCCAACTCAACTGAGCCACTGAGGAGGGATAGAGTTACCCAGAACAACAGAAAAAGTTATTTTGGTGAGGTAAGAGCGTAATAAGCTAAGAGCCGAGCCCTTGATGCCAACCCAAGTTTCCAAGCGATGTAAGAGGATGTTGTAATTGATTGTGTCAAAGGCAGCACTTAAGTCTAAAATAACTAAAACCGAGCAGTCACCTCTGTCTGCAGTCAGCAGTAGATCATTAGTGACCTTAACTAGAGCTGTCTTGGTACTATGAAGTGCTCTAATCCCAGACAGGAAACTAAAATAAAACGGTATTAGTGTTCATAAAACAAATCAATTGAGAATAAATTACTCTCTCTTACCTTAGATAGAAAAGACGATTTGGAGATTGTTCTGTAGTTACTTAGGGACAGGGGATCTAAATTAGGTTTCTTCAGCAAGTGTTGAACAATGGCATGCTTAAAACTGTCTGGAAAAGAACCAGAGGCCAGAGAATTATTAAGAATTTGCAGAATAACGGGGCTGATAGTATAAAGTACCTCCTTGAGCAGCTTAGTGGGAATGATTTCTAAGATGCAGGAGGAGGAGTTCATATTGGAGACTGTACTCTCTAACACTGAAATTGTAATTGGTTGAAACAGGCAGAATTAACATGGGGAATGGAACGAGTGCAAGACCCTGGCTGGATTTGGGACCTAATAGTCTCCACCTTATTTACAAAATGAGTGAGAAATTTTTCAGACAACTGAACATCAGTTTCAAAAAGAGAAGTGGAGGGACCATTAATAACAGAATCCATTACCCTGAAAAGAACTTTAGGATTGTGGTTATTTCTTGATATTATTTCAGAGAAGTATGCTGATCTCGCACCCTTAAATGCCTTCTGATAAATTAACATTTGGTTTTTAAGGGTGTTATGTGCTAATTCAGACTTGTCGACCTTCCATTGTCATTCTGATTTTTTTGCAGCGCCTTCTAAGGGCACAAGTGTGATCATTCAGCCTGGGAAGGATATTTGATTTTGTTTCCTAGTTTTAAATGGTACAGTTTGGTCAAGAATGGATAGGCACTGATCATTGAATGAATTTAATAGTGCATCTGGATTGAGGGCGGATAAAGAGGGATTAAAGGATGAAGAATTAAAAGCATAACAGAATTTAACTGCCAAGCCAGCATTGAGAATGCAAGAGCATGTTTTATGATAGTGACTAGGAAAAGTGAGCTTTAGTGGGACCTTGAAAATAACAGCTTTATGGTCAAATACAAGCATATCCACCGGATTAAGACATTCAAGAGAGAAACCAGATTAGAGTACAATGTCTAAAATGTGGTAACAACCAGATGAGCTGGTTGTTCCCTTGTGTGGTTGACGCCACCACGGTGTATGAGTGTGTGTGCATGGTTGAATATGAGGCATAAATTAATTGTAAAGCACTTTGAGTGGCTGTTGCAACTAGAGAAGTGCTATATAAAATGGAGTCAATTTACCATTACTACTCAGAGGGCTTTGTAGCACCTAAATGGGTGCATTTCGTTGTGTTGGAGCTTTCTGGGCCTCGATTTATATTTTTGTGTTTGTTTATATTAGAACATCCATATGAAAATGTGACTTTTTAAATTCTAAATCATTCTGTACACTTGTGCATTAGCCCAACTACACAACACAAGCATACTCACATGCACGTTTACTTTCTCTGTGTTTCTGTCTCTTCCTCTTCCTTTCCCTCTCCACCTCCTGCTCTTTTATAATCTTCTAAACCAAACCATAGTGTCTGCTGCTTAGTGACTGCACCAAGTTTAAATTGAAATCAGTGTCATTTAAGAAAACCGCAACAAAGATCTCTCTTTTTCCAGATAAGAGCAACTACAAACAGCTGTTAGGAGCCATGGACTACTCTTTCCTCTGTGCCTACGCGGTGGGCATGTACCTCAGGTAAGACATACTTCAGATGATCCTGATTAGTTTCCCTTCCAAGGAAAATTAGGTTATTAGTGAATACAAAAGAAATGAAAGAGGGGTGGCCTGGTCACTAAAGATGAAAAGGTACAAGTAGATGTCAGTACAACAGCTATGAACCATCGAAATAAATTGCACAATAGAATAGGGGGGAAAGAAACAGTGAAGATGGAGCATACTACTTTCACAATTCAAATATAAAAGTTACCTTGTATGAACAGAGAAGTTTGGCAATGATGGCTATTGACAGATCTACAAATATTTGTCATAAATCTATGTTGGCATCCAAAAATACAAAGAAATCATCAGTAATATATGTAGTTTTAAGCAATGACTATTTGATGATCTAATAATTTCCAACTCATTGGAAATAATTAGATCGTAAAATACAGTATTATCTACCCGGATGGTCATCAGTTCACTTCTTGGAAACACAAATGACTGAGTATCACCGACTATGTATCTCAGTTTTTGGCTATCCATTTGAGGAGACGGTGCCTACTCTTAACTGCTACCCTACCTACTTAACAATTACATGTCTAATAGGACTTAACAACTTTAGCTGTACATAAGTAAAAACAAACTAGCTATTTAGTGTATTTAATTTAAGCACACATCAAAATGTAGATGTGTCTGCAGCTGTACTTTTGAACTCGCTGCCAATGTAGGCTGACTGACTCTGCAGACATATTTTATCCTCCGAAAAGAGGCTCAGCAGGGCTCCTCAGCTGAGGATGCAATGTCACCATCTTATAACGTTGTCCAGAGCAAGTAATGATTCCATCCTATATTTAGTTTGTTAATCAAACGTCCTTCAGTCATGTGGGATGGGATAAAGGAGAGATAAATGAGGTAAAGGAGAGAGGTTGAAGATCAGTTTTTTAGAGTTAAGGCCAATTAGAAAACTGAATTATTGCATTGTAAAAGTTGGCCACAAGTCACCTCTTAGTCATTGCTCTTCTTTTTGTCATTGAAATAAAACACCTTATCTGTTTACATCTCATCTCTTGTGATCTATTTTAACCTCTCATTGTAAATGACCCATATAATTTTGTCATAATATTTTTTATTATTATTGATTTGTATGGTGCTCATTATTGATTTGTATTTGGTGCCTAAAGTACAGTCCTGATTGATATTAACAGCGAATTACACTTCCTTTTGTTATGTGACCTTTATTTGAAAAACTCTGGTCTCCCATGATGCTGTGCGCTGCTGCGAGAAAACGGCAGAACAAAACTGAAAGTTGAACACGATGGTCATGTTCGCTATGCACAGAACGAATTCACAACTTATAATTCATTGATCATCATCATTTATTTAGCACCTAGCTGGAAGGCGAACAGCTCTTACGGTGGTTCTATGGTGTGTCTACGGTGTGACTAGTAAAATGCTGCAATAAATGGTCTGATACCGCACCATGGACCCATCAGTCGTTATTGGAGTGCATCGTCTGAATAAAGTCCGGCTGGAATGCTACAGTAAGAGCTAACCCCTTCATCAACCCTGCCGCCACGCTGCACCGAGAGGTCTACAACGACGAATCACGGGGCCAAGTTGCTACTACGTCTGGTGTTGCTGACAATGGACACTTGGTCGAGCAACTCGGCGCCATTCTATGGGTCTTCTAGACAAAGAGACTTTACGGTCATCAGGCAGCTGGCTAAAGGTTTGGTGTGACGGTCAGACTCTAAAGGTATGAAACATTTCATTGATTGATAAGGAACAATTCATCTTCACTGAGAACATTGATAAACATATGGTTTGAGAAGAAAAGGTTTAAGAAGAAAAAGACATCAACAACAATGGACATTTATTGAATTTGATGTTTCTCAATGTGAAGCTGATGGGACTTTATAGAACAAATAAGTTCACACAAAGTAACAAGTGAATAAAGTGACTTTGTTTATTGACTGTTATTATTATTACTATCCATTTACTGATCATCCTTCCTGTTGACTGTAAAAAAAAAAAGGGGGAAAAATGTTTAATGCATGATTTATACAGTCTGAATGGTAACTGAATGTTGTATTCAGTGGAGAGATTGATATTATAACCTTGCAGTCAGTAATATAACAGTCAGCCTACAGTAATAGGCTCTAGTCCTCTAAGCAGTCTGTAGCTATACCAGGTTCTCTGCTGCTCTCTTCGGGTAGTCTATGGGCTATAGTAAAGGCAAACAATTCATTACATCACATTTATCATGGCAGAATTGAATATGACCAAAACAGAGAATCCTGCCCCACAGTCAGAGCTAGAGAATCAAATAAATAGACTACAGCTTAAAATTAGTAAGCTACAAGAGGCTCTCAACGAAACGCTAGAGACTACCGAGATAGAACACTTAGAGAAGGAAATTCAAACTAAGGAAGAAACACTAAGTAGCCTCCAAAGTCAACTTGAAGAACAAAATGGGGATAGCCTCCGACGCTCGACTCGAGTGAAGATCTCAACTCCTAAAATGCTTGAACTGCAACAAGAGGAGGCGAGGAAGAAGGAGAGAAAGCTCCTCTCATTGTACGAAATATGGAAGAGTCGAGCTCGTGAGTCAAGAGAGCGGCTAAAGAAAGACCTCAAGGAAACTGAGCTGGCATCTCTGCTTGATACTTTGGAGGAGGATAAAGAGGCTGTGTTGAACACCTATAATGACATACGAGGTCACTTCACACCCTCAGCCGAAATGAGAAGCCGTGTTGATGCATGTGAGGCAGCTACAACAGAGATTAAGAAAATCGCCTATGAGAGGATTGTAGACATCGATTTAGATTTTGATGCAGAACAAGCACAACGACGTCTCAAGGAGCTACTCAAGGGCGGCTATGCGCGCTCAATCTATGGATCCACTGTCTCAAGAGTGTCAAAGTCAGTCCACAGCCACGAAGGCAGCACTTTAACAGTCAAACGTGTGGACGCGGCAGCAGAGCTTGCAGCAAAGGAAGCGGAGTTCGAAGGGTTGCTTGAATAAGATAAGCAAAGGGAGAAGATACAACGTTTGGAGGAGCAACAAAGGACACTAGAGGAGCAACGAAGGACGCTAGAGGAGCAACAAAGGTGGCAGCTTGAAGTTGAAAAACGCGCTCTTGAACGTCTACAGGCAGAAAAGGACTTAAGGGCTGCACGGGCCAGACTTCAAGTCTATAACCACGGAACATCACAGGGCGGCAGTGTCCACTCTAATGATCCTGAAAGAAATCTTCACAGCTCCCCAGCTACCAGCAACCAAACCCTCAATATAACGGCATCGTCACCTGACGTAAACGTGTCGTCCCTCGCCCGGGCCCTCCAAGATAGTATAGCCCTGAATAGACTTCCAGTGCCAGAGCCATCGGTATTTAATGGCGACCCCATTCAGTTCATTGAGTGGAGAACTTCATTCATGTCACTCATTGACTCAAAGGCCATCTCCTCAGCAGACAAGCTTTACTACTTGAGGAAATATGTAGGTGGCCCAGCTCGTAAGACACTGGAAGGGACCTTCTACAGAAACGATGGCGAGTCTTACAAGGATGCATGGAGCAAACTGAATCACCGATACGGACAGGCCTTCGTCATACAGAGAGCCTTCAGAGACAGGCTCACAAAGTGGCCAAAAATCCAACCAAGGGATGCAGAGGGACTTAGAGACTTTTCCGACTTCTTGAACGCCTGCCAAGACGCAATGTCTCATGTGAAGAGCCTCGAAATATTGAACGACTGGGAAGAGAACATGAAGCTGGTCCACAAACTGCCAGACTGGGCAGCATCTCGATGGAACAGGAAGGCTACCGAAGCCTTGGACAGGAATCAAGAATTCCCCAGCTTCAAGGACTTCACCACCTTCATGCAAAAGGAGGCAGCGATCGCATGCAATCCGATCACCTCACCTTATGCCTTACGCAACTCCCGAGTCTAGCACAGCAAAACCGAATAAAAGGGACCCTAAGAGGAACAAGGCGAGTGTTCTGAGTACGCAAACTGAAACGGACAGTGACAAGCAAAAGCCAGCCAGCGGAAAGAAAAAAACCCCCTCTGCGTTCTGCCAAGACAGTCAACACGGGCTACATGCATGTCCCAAGTTCATCGCCAAGACTCAGGAGGAGAGAAGAGAATTCGTGAAAGAGAACAAGCTCTGCTATGGCTGCACCAAACTCGGCCATAGTGCGAAGGACTGTCGACATAGACATACCTGCAACACCTGCAAAGGCAAACACCCCACCTGTCTTCACAATGACAACCACATGAAAAGGGAACCGTCTGCAGCTCGGGAAAACACTCCCCCAAGCAACGCTAATGAATCAGAAGCTGCCGCGACTGCAATGTCACATGCCGTCACGACTGGACAGTCTACCAACACATCGATGATTGTGCCCGTATGGGTGTCGTCCAAGAACAACTCAGGAACAGAAAAACTTGTCTACGCCCTGCTGGATACACAGAGTGACACCACATTCGTCGACCAAGAAGTGAGCAGCGCTCTAAAGGCAGAGTCCTGTCCAGTGAAACTGAAGTTAACGACAATGATAGGACGTGACACTATCGTGAAAAGCCAACGAGTCTCGGGGCTTCGTGTGCGCGGTTACAGATCTTCCCTCCACATCGACCTTCCTCCTGCCTACGCTAAGGACGGTATACCGGTGAACCGCGCCCACATTCCTACAAGTGAAACAGCCAGACAATGGAATCATCTCTCTGCAGTCATAGATGAGATTCCACCGCTGCAAGATTGTGATATTGGTCTTTTAATAGGATACAACTGTGCGAGGGCAATGGCACCGAGAGACGTAATAGCAGGAGGAAATGAAGAGCCTTACGCAATCCGAACCGACCTTGGATGGAGCATCGTGGGTTGCTCTTCACCGTGCCTTGACACTCCAAGCATGGCGAGACAGTGTTTCCGGGTAGCTGTGAAGGAGCTCCCGCCAGTCACCCCTGCAGATGCTATTCGCATTCTGGAGTCCGACTTCAACGATGCCAAGGAGGATGAAAAGACGGTGTCCCAGGAAGATATCTTGTTCCTGGACAAACTCAAAAACGGCATCCAGAAGAACAGTCAAGGTCACTACGAAATGCCCTTACCTTTTAAGGAGAGACCCAACCTACCTGACAACAAACAGCTTGCCATCGTTCATCTCAGCCATCTGAAGAGGAAGCTGTCAAAGGATGAAAGATACAAAGAACAGTACATCAAGTTCATGGAGGATGTCATAGAAAAGGGTGACGCAGAGGAAGTACATGATGATGGGAAGAAAGGAGATCTCAGCACGCAACCTCAAGAGTACCGAATGAGGGTGCATATCTTCGGTGCTGCCTCATCACTTGGTTGCGCAAACTACGGCTTGAAGTACCTGGCTACTGAGAACAGAGACCTATACCCCCTAGGTTCACAGTTCATTCTGAGAGACTTTTATGTCAATGACGGTGTCGCAAGTATGGACAGTACAGAGAAGGCTATTCAGCTCGCTCGAGAAGCCAGAGAACTTTGTGCCCTGGGTGGCCTTAGACTCCACAAATGTGTGTACAACGACAGAGCTGTAATAGAAAGCATACCGTCATCTGAACGTGCATCAGAAATCAAAGATCTTAACCTTACCTTGGATGACCTACCTTCAGAAAGAGCGTTGGGGATCCAATGGCACATCGAGTCAGACTGCTTGAAGTTCAACGTCAATCTCAAGGATCAACCTGCAACATGCCGAGGTATACTGTCTACGGTTGCCTCCTTGTATGACCCCCTAGGGTTTGTCAACCCATTCTTGCTCATCGGAAAGGGAGTACTGCAGGAAATGTGCAGACATGGAATGGGTTGGGATGATCCTCTGACTGATGAACTTCGCCCACGGTGGGAGAGATGGAAAAATGACCTTACCAACATGGAGAAGATAGACATTCCCCGGAGCTATGCACCTGCAAACTTTGGGAGGGTCACCAGACAGGAGTTACACCACTTCTCCGATGCAAGCACGACTGGCTACGGACAGTGTTCATATCTTACACTCAGAAATGAATGGAGGTTGGGTAGAGTTTTAGAGACTGTAGTAGATAGAGATGGACTGGTTAGGAGGGTGAAGATCTGTCTAGGGGATAGAAACCCAGGCAAAAAAGGTGAATAGCTCACCAAGCAGACAGTGCTTGAACGGCCAGTTCAAAAACTGGTCTTGTTACTAGATAGTGACTAGTTAGTTACTAACTAACACATGCCTTGCATCTCTTGAGATGTGTTTTTTATTTTGTTTTAAAGTACTTCACACTCCTTTCCCACGATACTTATGGTTTATGGTCATTTTGAGTTGAGAAATCATTTGTTTTTGCTTATGCTTGATTTTCTATATTCAAAACATTAATGATTTGGTGGGAGTGTAAATGACCCATATAATTTTGTCATAATATTTTTTATTATTATTGATTTGTATGGTGCTCATTATTGATTTGCATTTGGTGCCTAAAGTACAGTCCTGATTGATATTAACAGCGAATTACACTTCCTTTTGTTATGTGACCTTTATTTGAAAAACTCTGGTCTCCCATGATGCTGTGCGCTGCTGCAAGAAAACGGCAGAACAAAACTGAAAGTTGAACACGATGGTCATGTTCGCTATGCACAGAACGAATTCACAACTTATAAGTCATTGATCATCATCATTTATTTAGCACCTAGCTGGAAGGCGAACAGCTCTTACGGTGGTTCTATGGTGTGTCTACGGTGTGACTAGTAAAATGCTGCAATAAATGGTCTGATACCGCACCACGGACCCATCAGTCGTTATTGGAGTGCATCGTCTGAATAAAGTCCGGCTGGAATGCTAGACTCATTTATCCCAGCCTCCACCTTCCATACCTTTTTCTCATATTGTCCACCACTTTTCCCTCCTCTCGTCACTTTGTGTCACCATATCAATAGGCTTTTGTGCTTTTCAGATCTCAGGAGCGGTCATGTTATGTAACGTGCTGGGACCCGTGTCATCTCCCTGCATCAAGTTCGAATAGTTTGAGCTTCAGCCAAGGCAGTGGAGCTATGTTGAAGCTACAGTCTGAAATCACTGCGTCAACAGCAGTTAAACTCTCACTGGCTGTACGCTGTGTTGACTGTAACATGTTATAGAGAAAACACTGGTCGATATCTGTGACATCACCTATTCACAGTGAAGATGGGTATGTTGAATCTGTATAGACTGAAAATGGCTCTTCAGAGTAGTGCACATACATAAGAATAAGGAAGAAAAAAAAAGGCAGCAGACTTCAGAAATTCCCAACTGGCTCTCTGGCTAGTACAAGAGTTGGCATAGAAACCGAGCAAAAGAAAGGCCAGCCAAAGAAGTTATCCACATGGTTGGAACTCAGCTTTGACACATTAGATTGACTTTCTACTTCAAAAAGGGGGGGGGGTTATGTATAATTATGTCTAAACTCATGTCAAAAGGGATTCAAAATGCATGACTAAACATATGGGTTAAATTTAATGTTCTTCATGGGTTAAACTTAATGTTCTTGGTTTTGTTTTCATATTTATGTTACATGCAATTTAGCAGGTGGTATAAAATGTAAGCTTTAAGGACAGAATGGAATAAGCATTTGGTAAAGTGATGTCATCACTCTGCACCCATGTAGTGGCATCATCGGGGAGCGCCTGCCCATTCGGCTGTATCTGACGGTGGGCATGTTGACCAGCGGCCTTTTCACCTGCCTGTTTGGACTGGGCTACATTTACAACATCCACAGCCTGGGCTTCTACATATTTGTCCAGGTGAGGAATGGAGACACGTGTGTGTGGATAACCAAATATATTTGCACACAAATGCCACTACCTTATAGATACACCAGCAAACACATGTACATCTTACACATTCAATCGAGCATGCACAAATTTATGCAAACAAACACAAACACATGGTCACATGCTTGAAGAATAAATAAGCCCTGTTCTCATCCTAAATTGGGGTAAGTGGTGAAATGGTGTAACCTCGCGCTTTTTGGAAACCTCTTCCCTCAATGTGAAATGTGTTTTGTTGTTTGTTTGTTTTTTTTTTCCCTTTCATTTATCATTTGCTGTTGTCTCAGGTGGCCAATGGCTTGGTCCAGACTACTGGCTGGCCCAGTGTAGTGACCTGCATCGGCAACTGGTTCGGCAAGGGAAGGTGAGCACTACTCTGATCAAAACCGAATCTGTGAACTCCTACTTACCTACAGAAAATGTAAAAAAAAAAAAATGTAAAAAAAAAATCACAAGCCTAAATTTCATTTGGCTGCTTATCTTTTCAAGTTTTTGTTAGGTTGAGATGAACACTTTGGGGTTTGGTATCTGGAAAGATGCCAGTCCTTCATTATGTTTTTTAAGATGCTGCAGCTCAGTGTGACTGGAATATGGTTTGTATCACTCTGGAATATGGTTTGTATCACCATAAGAATCTATTACAGGGTAATTTTACAGTGTAAAATGCTATCTATTGTTATTTTGAATAAGCTCAAACCCTTGTTTAACAGCTGGAAATTAAGTGGACAGACTGACACACACAACATTCAGCGAGCTCATAGACAGAGATGGAAACTGAGACAACACATTAGCATGGGAAGGGGGGCTGCAGCTCCCCCTAGTGGTGGGTGCATTCCCTTCCCCCCAGTAGTGGCAGGTGGCTAGTGTAACATCTTAGACCCAACAGTATGCCCAACTTTTCCTAATGTAAAAAAACAAAACAAAAACATACCTTTATTCCACAATCTCAAGCGGCTGAAATGAGTTTCCTCCGTATGGTGTCTCGGCTCAGTCTTAAAGATAGGGTGAGGAGCTTGGACATCCAGAGGGAGCTCGGAGTAGAGCCACTGCTCTTTCGCATCAAAAGGAGCCAGTTGAGGTGGTTTGGGCATATGATTAGGATGTCTCCTGGGCCCCTTCCTTTTATTTGGAGGTTTTCCGGGCACGTCCAACTGGGAGGAGAACCCGGGGTAGACCCAGAACTTGCTGATTGGACTACATGTCCAGTCTGGCCTGGGAATGTCTTGAGATCCTCCGGGAGGAGCTGGATAGCGTTGCTGGGGAGAGGGATGTCTGGAGTGCCCTATTTGGCTTGCTGCCATCGCGACCCGACCCCGGAGAAGCAGCTGATGATGAGATGAGATGAGATGAGATGAGATGAGATACCTTTATTTTAAACAGTGGGCTAGCTAGGGCTTTGTGGGATGTACATTTTTAATAATAAAGTGAGTAAACATTCCAAATCTGCTACACATGCGCCTTACAAACAAAACAATGACATCATACAGTAGCGACCGGGGGAGGCGGTCGCTTTGACTGTCGGTGGTTCTGCGCTGGGGGAGCGCAATGGCTGATGGGACTGTTAATGTTAGATTTGGAATTATGTTTTAATGATGTGGTGTTCATGTTGTGGTTATTCTTGTGTTGTTATTTTGGGGGTTCGACTGACTGGGGCTGATGTCGCCACTTGGGGCATGGGGGGGGACTCATTACGTTGTTGTCAGTTCTGTTCTGATCGGTGTAAATAAAAGAGTGTATGGTGTATGGTGCACGGGAGTTGTGATTAAAAAGTCCACGCCGGCTTGCCACAATACTTTCCGTTTTATTTGGCAGCCCCCCCTACTTAAAACTTCTTCCCTCCGCGGTGGTGTAGCGGTTTAAGCATCGGCTTTGTGTCGATGCAGTTGCCCACTGGGGACTGGGGTTCGCGCCCCGGTCTTGTCAGATCTGACTATGGCCGGACTCGATGAAGCAGTAATAATTGGCAACGCTGTCTTCGGGAGGGGGGCGGAGTTGGCTTGTGTTCATCACATGAATGCGTCTCTGTGTGTCAGAAAAAGCAGTAGTTCGGCCTGGAGTCGCCTTGTCACGAAAGTGGGGAGGCGTCTCCTTCGAGACTGCCGGCCGGAGAAATGCAGTTGGCGAGCGCATGCAGTACGACGGTGGGTGTTTGAACTAAAATAGGGATCGATTGGCTTGGGAGAAAAAAAGGGAAAAATCAGAAATAAATAAAAAAATCTTCCCGCGCACCTGAGACAGCAGGAGGGGGATGAACAGGGTTTGCTTGAATTCTCGATAGATGAAATGGAGTCAGTGTGTAAAATGTAATTTACATGATTCATTCAGGCCAGAGAGGAACTTGCAGGATTGGGAAATGGGGGCCATGGCTAGAATTCATTTAGTTTTGATGGGGAAAAAAAAATCCAACAGGAGTATGTTGAGAATCAGTTCGTACAGTTTCCAGAATAAATGATCCACTTTCAGAATTACCCAGCAATGAACGCAGATGTTGCCTTATAGCTCGACTTTGATGCGTCCACAAAAGAGGTGTCAGGTTGGCCTCAACCTCTACAATGTGTACGCACTTGATCTTCACACACCAGACCTCAGTGAATCTACAGTTTAGTCTGCTATGTCTCATGATTGTTTGTATTGCTCTGTTAGTGATCATCTCCATTTTCAATTCCAATTCATTGCCTTTGTTTACCTCTCTATGCTAACACATCATGGTTAACCAACAATATGAAGCTGCAGCATGTAGACACATCCCGCCATATGGATTTTTGATCATTTAAAGTCCACGAAAATATGCACTACCCCCTTAAATTACGGATATTCTTTGTGCCCCTCCCAACACACACACACACACACACACACACACACACACACACACACACACACACACACACTTTTATCTCTCTCACCCCCACCAGGCGTGGTCTGATCATGGGGCTATGGAACTCACACACCTCTGTGGGAAACATACTGGGCTCTCTGATCGCCGGCTACTGGGTCTCCTCCAACTGGGGCCTGTCCTTCATTGTCCCAGGGCTCATCATCGCAGCCATGGGCATCATCTGCTTCCTCTTCCTCATTGAACGTGAGTTCTTGTCGTGATTGGTTGAAGGAAGGGTAGGGGCTACTGGTGGGCAATAAAGGTGAAATGCTGTACAAACCAACTATGGAAAAGAAGCAGTAAAATACTTGCTCATAGCATTGCTTTTAATTTTTAAGAAAACATCTAGACTTGAGTCAAATCTTAGTTTGAACGGGAGTCCGAGTAGCGTAGTGGTCTATTCCGTTGCCTACCAACATGGAGGTCGCCGGTTCGAATCCCCGTGTTGCCTCCGGCTTGGTCGGGCATACCTACAGACACAATTGGCCGTGTCTGCGCGTGGGAAGCTGGATGTGGGTATGTGTCCTGTTCGCTGCACTAGCACCTCATCTGGTCAGTCGGTGCATCTGTTCGGGGGGAGGGGGAACTGGGGGGAATAGCGTGATCCTCCCACGAGCTACACCCCCCTGGTAAAACTCCTCACTGTCAGGTGAAAAGAAGCAGCTGGCAGCTCCACATGTATCAGAGCAGGCATGTGGTAGTCTGCAGCCCTCCCCAGATCGGCAGAGGGGGTGGAGTAATGACCGGGGCGGCCCAGAAGAGTGGGATAATTGGCCGGGTACAATCGGGGAGGAAAGGGGGGAGGTGGTCCAAAAAAAAAAGGATATTAGTTTGAACGTTAATGGCCACTACTTTGTTCCGCCTTGGCATAGAGGGTGGAATGTTTGTTTCATGTGGAAATGTTCCCTTGGCTCAAGTGTATTTTACATTCACTAATTCATCTTCTGTACCTATTTTATTTTAAATTCAGGGTCACTGAGGGTGAGGGTGTATCCCTGTAGGCATATCTTTTATACTATGAGTGGGAACCCCCCCCCCAAAAAAAGAAGAAGAAATCGAACTGAAAGGAGTTGTGCAGATTTAGAGATTACAATTTTATCAACCAAACCAAATCTAAATAACAATGTTAAGTCCAAACTGCAGGAAGCAGCGTTTTTGCTCATTTATAGGAAGAGAGATGTTGCAAACACCTTCCTCAACTAAATTATTACAATTATTCTAGACTGGTATAGAGTCCTTGATCTGTAAATCACATTGCGTATGGGAGAAAATAACTCTTTATGTGTACCCAGCAACTAAAAAGATTCTTATGCCCCTGACCGAAATGTTTCTGTACATCATTTTTAAGATCTAGAAAATAAGTAATGTGGAAAATAGTTGTGTACATGTAGCATAATTTATGACAGTGCTGCAGTTTTTGGCAAAAATCATGATGGTGGTGGCGTGGCGGTCTATTCTGTTGCCTACCAACATGGGGATCGCCGGTTCAAATCCCCGTGTTACCTCCGGCTTGGCCGGGCGTCCCTACAGACAAAATTGGCCATATCTGCAGGTGGGGAGCCGGATGTGGGTATGTGTCCTGTTCGCTGCACAAGCGCCTTCTCTGGTTGATCGGGCCGCCTGTTGGGGTGGGGGGTGGGGGGGCTGGGAGTAATAACATGATCCTCCCATGCGCTATGTCCCCCTGGTGAAACTCCTCACTGTCAGGTGAAAAGCAGCTGGCGACTCCACATGTACGGTATGTATATGAGGAGGCATGTGGTCCTTGGATCGGCAGAGGGGTGGAGCAGCAACCAGGATGGCTCGGAAGAGTGGGGTAATTGGCTGGATACAATTGGGGAGAAAAAGAGGGGGAAAAAATCATGATGAATTAAATGATGATGATGATGTTAATGATAATGATAGTCATCATCATTATCAATGTAACATTTTTAGAAAATATTAAGTTCTTTATTACATTCATTTTCCTCTACTTGCCAGCAGTTTAGGACACCGCAGTTCACAGGGCCCCTACAGGATTAGTTTCAAGACGTTTTTTAATGGACCTTGTGGTTTCTCTCTCCACCTTTAGATCCAAATGACCTGAAGAGCATGTACGCCCAGAACGCCTCTCCGAGCAGCAGTGTGAGTACTGAATGTTTTTTCTTCGTGGTTTTTCGTTTGTCCCTTCCCACAGCCTATATTATTTGATCTGTGTGGGTGCGGGTGTGTGTTTTGTGTGTGTATCTGTGTGTGCTTGGTTGATTCTTTCACGGTGATTCACCCGCCCATTTGTTTCTTGGACGTGTGTGTGCCTACGTATTTACCTTTTCTTTTCATCTTTCTCTTTCGCCTGTTATTTCATTGTTTCGAATCAATGTATACTGTACATATTGTGTTTTGCGAAGCACAATGTAACAGATTTTTTTGAAAAGTGGTATGTACATAAAGTTAATGATGCTAATACCGATAACACCTATGTCCGTGTTCGCACTGTCTGGAATATGACACGTGCTCCTGCGGCGGTCGCAGATTTAAACAAACACTCATTGTGTCCACCGGTTACAGAAGGAGTGCTTTGCGTGACAACCGTCGCCATGGCAACAGTCGCCCACGCTAGCTCTCCATGAAGAAGTCACCTGAGTCGCCATCTCATGTGGTCACTGTTTGACATGTTGGTCGGGGCTCCGGCGGAGTGTTCCATGAATCATACAAGCAGGAGATATAAAAAAAAGTGGTGTAATGTTGAAGGACTGAAAACGCACACACGACACACCCCCTTCTCTCTTTCTAACCTTTGTTTGCAAACATCTGCTGTATGTTATTTTATTACACAGAGTACTTAGATTCTGTCAAAGTGCCCTTGAGCAAGATGCCATAGCCCTGCTCGCTCATTCGTTCCCTGTAGGAACTGCAGTGGAACTAGAGGATCAGTTTTGTATGACCATATAGTCACTCACCTGTGTGGACTGACGATGACTTGTCGGTAATGCCCAGCGTTGTCTTCATCAACAGGTGCCAGCCAATAGTTGGAACGGAGTGAATGGACACAAGGAGCTCTACCTGAAATACAAAGAAGGCAAACACCAGGTGTGTGTGTGTGTGTGTGTGTGTGTGTGTGTTCGGAGGCCCCTGCTGCCGATCGACCTGGTCACGGCTCTTTTCTGTCCTGGCCCCACAGTGGTGGAATGAACTCCCTACTGATGTCAGGACAGCAGAGTCGCTGCCCATCGTTCGGCGCAGGTTGAAAACTCACCTCTTCCAGAACTACTACTCTGTTACTTGCTCTTAGCACTTACTGTATTCACTCATTAATAAAAAAAAAAAATCTTTCTTGCACTTTTACTTTAGCACTGGTTTTGCTCTTAGATGCTTGTTTAGAGAGAAGATGCACTTATGACCTCTGATGACTAGTAGTTCTCCTGATTTCCTACATAAAATGCACTTATTGTGAGTCGCTTTGGATAAAAGCGTCGGCTAAATGACTGTAATGTAATGTAATGTGTGTGAACACCTTTGCATTCACAGATGTTAAGAGGAGGGAATGTTCCTCTCAGGATGGTGGGTTAATATGTGTGACTCATGATATTGCGGAAATGACCCCAAATTCAGTTATTCTGAAGTCATTCTCTCTCTTTCTCTCTCTCTCTCTCTCTGTCTCTCTCTCTCTCTCTCTCTGTCTCTCTGTCTCTCTGTCTCTCTCTCTCTCTCTCTCTCTCTCTCTCTCTCTCTCTCTCTCTCTCTCTCGCAGAGTTATGACACAGAGTTGTTGCTGCCCAGGGACAGCGGCAGTGTGCGTGTGCCTATTCAGCAGGTGGTAGTGGTGAAGAGTGAATCTGAGCCATCCGCCATCAGCTTTATGGGAGCCCTGCGCATACCGGTTAGTCTCACACAGACCCACACATACAAAAGGTAGCCCTAAATAGGGGGTGGGGGGGGGGGATACTGTTGGACACTAAAGCAGTTAGGCAGTTTTTTTTTATTGTTCATGTCCCTTTTCCCTTGAATTGGCAGAAAGCTCCAAGAATGTGGGGGTGCACCAAAGATTATCAAAACCAGCATGCTGGGGCGTCCGGGAAGCGCAGCGGTCTATTCCGTTGCCTACCAACATAGGTCTCACTGGTTCGAATCCTTGTGTTACCTCCAGCTTGGTCAGCCGTCCCTACAGACACAATTGGCCATGTCTGCGGGTGGGAAGCCGGATGTGGGTGTGTGTCCTGGTCGCTGCACTAGTGCCTCCTCTGGTCGGTCGAGGCGCCTGTTGGGGGGGGGGGGGATAGCGTGATCCTCTCACGCAGTACATCCCCCCCTGGCAAAATGCTTCACTGTCAGGTGAAAAGAAGCAGCTGGCGACTCTACATGTAATCGGAGGAGGCATTTGGTAGTCTGCAGCCCTCCCCGGATCGGCAGAGGGGGTAGGGGTAATTGGCCAAGTACAATTGGGGAAATTACAAAAGTGGAAAAATCCAAAAAGAAAAAAAAAATCATTGTCTCCGCTTCACAGTATTCACACAACATAGCACTGATAAGAAATTCTAATTTGTCCAGTTGTGATCAGTGTTAAAGCATTAGTGGTTTGTCCTTCCAGGGGGTTATTGAGTTCTCTCTGTGCCTGCTGTTTGCCAAGCTGGTCAGCTACACTTTCCTCTTCTGGCTGCCCCTCTACATCACTAAAGCAGGTGAGGACCACACAGAGCTGACATTACTAGAATAACCTGTCAGGCCAGTGAGCCAACACAGTGGGCGTTGTGGCTTTGATTCTCATGTTCGACCCTTGCACACGTCATCCCGCTTATTATAATTTCTCTCTGCTGTGTACTGTGTAATTAAGTGGAAAATCTGTCAAAACGATTTGATAAAGAACTGCTTTTGCAAAGCCCAGTGGTACATGAATAGTTCGACATTTAGTTCTGCTTAAACACGGGCAGAGAGGATTGTGGGTGAAATTGGAAAACTTGTAGGAAAATTAGTTAAAGCTAAAATAAGGATTCATAAAGAATGCGTTTCATGTTAAAACCTCAGCACCACAGTCATTATTAGGATTTCAGTCATTACAAAATATATTCCGGTTAGTAATGTTTTACCAAAAAGCTTGGCAAAAAGTACAAAATGTGTTTAGGTGGTATTTCTAGATTTTCCTTTTAAACCTGTGGATTGGTGCGGAAGCTGAAATCAAATTTTGTTCAACCGTTCTAATAAATTCTGCTACTCATTCAAGAGATTGAAGCCAATTGCTGAGCGGAAATCTATATTAGATCTGTCTTGGTTCCTCCCCTTAAGATTTCATCTAACTGTTTAATCATACCCTGTCAGCTCCATGAGTTGACTCACCACAGCTGAAGTGGTCCTGAGGAGGGCTGAACAGACCTTTCAACACTGGGGCAGATTCAAGGGTCTGTTCAGCTCTCCTCGGGTTTAGGAATGTGGCTTTGTAATATTATCCACTGTGTTATCGCCAAGTCAGTCATTACTCTAAAGGCTATTTGTGGCTGTGACACGACCACAAATATGATGACACGGTGTTTATTTCTGTGTGGTATGTGTGTGATCAAACGAACCCATTCAGATTTGTCCGCTAGGACTCGTGTCAGACTTTGAACAATGAATAAGGGAAGGTTTTGATGACGTGTGTGTGTGTGTGTGTGTGTGTGTGTGTGTGTGTGTGTGTGTGTGTGTGTGTGTGTGTGTGTGTGTGTGTGTGTGCACATGTCTCTTAGCCCACCTGGATGCCAAGGAAGCCGGGGATCTCTCCACCCTCTTTGACGTAGGAGGAATAGTGGGTAGGTTTTGTGTTGGCATTATACACTCAGACCAGCCTTCTAGATTCCATAATGCAACGTGAGCGTGCAAGAGAAAGTGAATTAGAGCGAGAGAAATTAGTGTTTTGTGTTGAAATTCAGTCCTTATGCCTTGGGCTCTCTCTGCACATTTGTGCGTGTGTACGCCTACACCCTTAACAGTATCTGTGCTTGTGTAAATATAATATCCGTGTGTGTGTGTATGTGTGTGTGTGTGTGTGTGTGTGTGTGTGTATGCATGCATGTATGCATGCATGCGCGCTTGCAAGCACAAGTGCTGTGGCACTAAAATGGAAAGGCGGGATTCACATTAAAATAAGTAACTGGAGTGACCAGTTGCTAAAATGAGCAAAAACAGTACTTTGCAAGAACTTAAAGGGAACTTTAAGCTTTAATACTCCTTTGACTTGACAGAGATGTCTTATTTAGACAAGTGTCTGCTGCCTGATGGTGCATTCAAGTGTGGTTAGATTTACCAGCTGTACAACTTTTCGTGCCAGCCAGCACCATGTAAACACTCCTCCACGTCGGATGATTGAGTTGGCAGAATCTGAATCAAACTGTGACGCTGCTTCCCTTTGTGACAGTCGAGCTGCTGATCTGTCCTCACTGCTAATAGCATGCTGCAGAAGATTTCTGAGAAGCTGTCCATGATACTGTTGGGAGATTCGACTTAGGCTCATTTCTCTCAGGCCCACGGCTGCCAACACACACACACACACACACACACACACACACACACACACACAAACTCTCATGCATCATTTACTGACTGGAAAATAATAAGTACTCGAGATTTATTTTCCTTGATTCATCGCATGTGTGTGTGTGTGTGTGTGTGTGTGTGTGTGTGTGTGTGTGTGTGTGTGTGTGTGTGTGTGTGTGTAGGTGGGATCTTGGCTGGAGTCATCTCTGATAAGCTGGGGAAGAGGGCGACTACATGTGCAGTCATGCTGCTGCTAGCTGCCCCGACTGTAAGTCCCATTCACTCAAAATGTAAAAATTTTACAATCTATCTCTGAAAATGTCCCACTTTAACCTCTCACAACATGTTTGCAAAGTATGAAACAACACACATGAAAATGTAAATGACCCCATTTCGATGGCAGAGTCTTTTCAAGCAGACATTACTTCAGAGTACATTACATACTGCAATTCTGTCTCAGGCTTCCTCCTTGAACAAACTTTTGGCTCTGTGTCCCATTTTTCCAAGAAACGTAATTTATTGAACATGCCCTTATTAAATAATTACTTGTCATGAGCTGTTTATGTAAAATTGAATCATTGTTTATCACATTGCATTTAGTGGTTTAATTTTGAACAATTACATCCAGATATCGTCACATAATTTACCTGCATTTGTAATTCAGTTTGTTTTGTGTTTTTCATGAAATGAAAGAGGTTTTTTTTTTTTTTTGTCTTTTCAAGCTCTATGGCTTCTCGATGATCAGCGAGTTTGGCTTGGGACCAACCATTGGTAAGAGATGCTCTTGCCTCCTCAGCTCAAGTCGCTGTTGTTTTTTGGAGAAGGATACTGTCGTTTCACAGAGAGGTGAATCGGTTCATCTGGATACAACATTTATACAACATTTATTTCTATACACAACGTTCTTCAGTCTAAACTGACTGCAGATATCCCCAACCTTATGAACAATACAGTTGCATAACGACCGAAAACAACGATCAGTTTCATATGCAAATGTGGGCATGACCATTAACTAGCGTTTCAGTGGCCATGTATACTATTCACAGAGGATTTGGGAATGTTTGCAGTCACAGCATTGTAAGATGGTGACAGATGTACTCTTGGCCCTCACCTCGGTTCAGGGATGGCTGTTCCCTCTTTACTGCTGTGATTGCTGCTATTCCCAAATCCTCTGTGAATAGTACACATGGCCATTGTAACTGCAGTTAATGGTCACAACCATATTTGCATATGAAACTGATCGTTGGTTACGTTTGTTATGTCACTGAATTGGGTTTTTTTTTCACCCTTTTTCTCCCCAATTGTACCCGGCGAATTACCCCACTCTTCCGAGCTGTTCCGGTTGTTGCTCCACCCCCTCTGCCAATCCGGGGAGGGCTGCAGACCACCGCATGCCTCCTCCGATACACATGCGGAGTCGCCTTGCCAGCCGCTTCTTTTCACCTGACAGTGAGGAGTTTCGCCAGGGGGACGTAGCGCATGGGAGGATCACTCTACCCCCCCCCCCCCGTCCCCCTCCCCCGAACAGGCACCTCGACTGGCCAGAGGAGGTGCTAGTGCAGCGGACAGGACACACACCCACATCCAGCTTCTCACCTGCAGACACGGCCAATTGGGTCTGTAGGGACACCCAACCAAGCCGGAGGTAACACGGGGATTCAAACCGGTGATCCCCATGTTGGTAGGTAACGGAATAGACCGCTACACTACCCGGACCCCCCCCCCACCACCACCACCACTGTATTGTTTATAAGGGTGGGGATACCTGCAGTCAGTTTAGACTAAAGAGGTCACTTCGATGAGTGATGAAACGCTTCTCTCCATAAACGTTGTGTCCAGATGAACTGATTTAACTTTCTGTGATTTCCTTACCTGCATTATTGAGCATACATAAAGACGATACCATCATTTGTCTCTGAAACGCTCCATTCTGTCTATATATAAGCCGTCTGGGAATAGTACCATTTGAAAAAATGTATTCTTTTGCGTCTATTTATTTACATCTTATTTACCTACCTGTATCAATCTTATCAGCCCATCTGTTTTTTGATTTAATCTATTTTGTCTATTTACGAAGCACAGTAGAGGAAATGGGTTGGTGTGATGCAATTACAGAACAAAATGCATAAATATTACTGTAGCTGATGGGTTCATTTGTCAAGGCACAGTGCTACTGATGTCTGTAATAATAACATCTGGTAATGTTCTGTTGCTCATTCATCCAGATCGAGCTAATTAACTTCACATGGGTGATTCACTACTCCTTATTATGGTTGCAATACACTAGAGGGCCTTACTTAACTGTGATTATGACTATGGCAGCAGAGAGGCAGTGTAGTCGTCATCACAGTGCAGAACCTCCTCAAGGGTATGAAGGCTTTTCTTCAGCCATTTCCACACCAACACGTGTGCCACACCAGAGATGCATTCGTCAAAGAAGTGTAGGTCTTTTCCAAAATGGCCTTCGGTGTCTTGAGTTTGTATAGTTTCGACATGAGTGACCCCAATGAGAAATGGAAAACCATAACCCTGCCAGTGTTTTTCTGCCTTGCTTTACCCATGAAGCTACACGTCGGAAACATTTTATTACATATGTGCTGTAATCGGGCAGCATGGTGGCCCAGTGGCTAGCACTGTTGCCTCACAGCAAGAAGGTCTTGGGTTCGAACCCCAGGCCGTCTCAGGTCCTTTCCTTTTTTTTTTGGGATTTTTTCTCCCCAATCTTACTTTTGCCAATTAACCTACTCTTCCGAGCCTTCCTGGTCGCTGCTCCACCCCTTCTGCCGATCCGGGGAGGGCTGCAGACTACCACATATCTCCTCCGACACATGTGAAGTCGCCAGCCGCTTCTTTTCACCTGAAAGTGAGAAGTTACACCATGGGGACGTAGCGCATGGGAGGATCACGCTATTCCCCCCAGTTCCCCCTCCCTCCCGAACTGGCACCCCAACCGACCAGAGGAGGCGCTAGTGCAGTGACCAGGACACATATCCACATCCGGCTTCCCACCCACAGACACAAGGGACATCCGACCAAGCCAGAGGTAACATGATGATTCGAACTGGCGATCCCCGTGTTGGTATGCAACAGAATAGACTGCCGTGCCACCCGGACACCCCGTCCCAGGTGCTTTCTGTGTGGAGTTTGCATGTTCTCCCCGTGTCTGTGCGAGTTTCCTCCGGGTGCTCCGGTTTCCTCCCACCATCAAAAAGACATACGTGTTAGGGTAAATACTCCTGTCTGTGCTCCTGACCGAGGCAACGGAAAGAAGAACTGGAGTTGGTCCCCAGTCGCTGCAGCTGCCCACTGCTCCTACACAATAGGATGGGTTAAATGCAGAGAACAAACTCATTGTAAGAATACAGTGACAAATTAAAGTGGCTTTCTTCTTCTAATTTGTCTTTCTCAGGCATGTTGTTGGTGTGTGGAGGGCTGGTGAATGGCCCATATGCCCTTATCACAACAGCGGTGTCTGCTGACTTGGTAAGTGTGTCTGTGTGTGTCTTCTGTATATGTATGTGTGCAGTATTGCTTTCCTTTGGATGAGAGATAATTTTTTTTTCATGAAAACCTTAAGAGTGCCTATCTCATCCTCTCTAACTCACTTCCTCTCTCTTTTGACCTTTGATTCTAGGGGACCCACAAGAGCCTAAAAGGCAACGCCAGAGCCTTATCTACCGTCACAGCCATTATTGATGGCACAGGATCTGTAGGTCAGTACCACCTCTCCGCCGATAAGTGGTTTTGGGCCTGAGACTGAAATTGTGTAACGTTAACTTAAATTGAGCGTTTCATCCCACCCCTTTTCTTACTGTATCTTGTGTTCATTACACGTGTAGTCCTCTTGCGTCTTGTGCAGCACCCATCGTGTCAGTTCATTGTGGACTTACTGTCTTCTAATATGTCACCACCAGTTGACTGGCTTGAATTCTGTTAGGCTTGGCGATATTTAGAAAATTGGTATTGGTTAGCAGCCTGGCTGCAGCGTTTTGCATGAGTTGCAGGTGCATGTGTGTGTGCGCGCACGCATGTGTGTGTGTGTGTGTGTGTGTGTGTATATACACCCTTGCATTCACATATGTTAAGAGGAGAGAATGTTCCTATCAGGATGGTGAGTTAACATGTGTGACTCATGATATTGCGGA